>NC_092863.1:80184753-80186249 GCF_032062135.1 Pyxicephalus adspersus | reverse complement strand
TTGGTGATTTTTCTAGCTACTAATTTATTTCTAATGCTTTGCAGACTTGCTGGATTTTCTTGTGTTCTCTTCCTATGTTTCCTTTTTCTCTCTATGCCCTCACTTTACACATATGTATGTGATTTTGGTAAAAACATTAAATAGGAGGCTCCTCTGGGGCAGGTACCAAATGAATCTGTCACATATCCCAGAAGGCTGCTTCTTCTGCACATGCCCCAGATCAGGTACAGAGTGGGATTGGCGCTTATTTAATAACATTTGGAGAAAGGCACGCCACTTAGAGATCACGCAACATCATCAAGAACCTGGAAGAAAGAAGGTAGAGGTGTGAGACACCACAAGAAGTCCTGGATATAAATTAAAACAGAGCGGGATCTGCTAGCTACGGTAAGTACATAGATCAAAGGCTTTCAAATAGAAAAGGTAAGTGATTTTTTTTATACAAGTTCTGCTTTAACAAGTTAATAAGACAAGCTAATTCTTTTGACATGTATACCCAGATTATAAAATTTGCATTAATTTATAGTATATTTATATATTGTTGAAGAAGACGTTCTTAGTTATTCAGTATCATGTATACACACACAATATACTTTGATGATGCTATACCTGGTAATCACTTCTCGTACTATTACAAGCCTGGCAGTGCTGTGCTATGTGCCCGTCTCCAGCTTTCATGACATTGGACTCCAGACACACTTAGCTGCAGGCAATAGTCAGATGATCTTTGCTGAATGAAGCCTGGACACAAGGGCCTTTGTCTTTCAGAATGTTGCATGGTGACACCAAAGTGACACATTTTGAGTCAGTCTCCATAACTACTATGACTAACCCTTTAGGACTGCATAGAAGATCTGTACAGTTTTTTAGGGCACTGCTGAGATGCTTAAAGCGACATCCAGGCAAAATAAATATCAAATGCAGTACATCTCTGCAACAAATAAACACTTTTCTATGTTCTATCATTCACAGCAAAATACAATAGCTGTTGATCCGCTGGAAATACACTCTGCTCCCAAATAGGTTTTGTCATTGTCTTTTACTAAACTGATATCCATGGTTTACTAGGTCCATGTCAGGTAAGTGATTGAGATGAAGGAGATAATGGTGATTTATCTGGTTGTGCACCCATTGACCAGTGTATGGCCAGCCAGTGTATAGCCCAATCATGCAGGCTAAGCAGGATCCAGGTACCCACCTGTCATTGTACTTGCCATGTTTTACATTTCGGCCTGTCACTGCCTGTCTGTACTTCCCTACCCCAGTACACCAATCTGCCAACAATGGATCTTTTTATAGGAATTAATTCTTTATTTTATTCCGTATTTATATATTAGGGATCCAGCTTGGAGGCATATATTTGAGTTCGGATGGATGTTTTACCATTAATACTTTCCTAGTCACTGATCTGTAATAAGCATGTAGCCAGTACAGTTAGAACTAATCTGATAATAACTATAAGATTGTTCACACCACTGGATCAGTATTCTCAAAAG
>NC_092863.1:80168475-80184210 GCF_032062135.1 Pyxicephalus adspersus | reverse complement strand
TCTGAAAGTTTGCCCTACCAAGGTCATACCGGGTCCAGGATCTCATATGCCCCGTTATGCTTAAATGTGGCATCAAAATAAAGGGAACTGAATGTGCCTAATTCATGGCCTTTGATTTTAGAATTTTAGAATATTATACATGAACATTTTTACTAATATGGCATGGTGGCCCTCAAGTCCCATATATGAACACATGTATGGAAAAGATCAATAGAGAATCCTGAAGAACAGGGTTAAACCCAGAGTATACCTTTAAAAGGCCAAGCCAGACATGATGGAGCAGCCATATGCAAAACAATTATAGAATGTCCCTGGAGATAGTTCTTCACAAAACTGCTGTAAGCTTCTTTTGGTGAAAGTGATACTTCACAATGGACAGGCCTTTCCACTGCTGAATTGGATTTTTGTTCAACAATATTAAGTTCCTTCAGTGATTTCCATTACCTTGTGTTTTGCACTCCTGGGACATTTACATCTATTGGGTAATGGAATTTAAATATTGAATTGTGACACTGAAAACCATTAGCAAGACAAAGACGATCAGAAATCCTATGAATAGGATCTGTGGTGAGCTTCTCTATTCACGTCATCTCTGCATCAATATTGTTCTTGTATACAGTATTTCACTGTAAGATGAATGAGAGATGGAACAGACCTAGTCAATGTTCATGAAACATATTGACTTATTGTATAATGTTTCCAGTCATCACAGACAAGAAACCTTCTCTCCAGGTACATCAGAGTTTTCCCTGGAACCCCTGGCTTTGGTGATGGCAACCAAACTGCTTCATTTTACTTTATTAAAAGGATTTTTTAGGTTTTTAAGCTTATTTTAATAAAGAATTTTAATAAACGAGAACAACATGCTACTAGTATGAGACCATTATTACAAAAAAAAAAAAATTTAAAACACCAAAGGGTCCTTACCCTAAAATACTTATCCCCATGATGGAACTTTTACCCTTAAAGCAGACCTAAACTCAACTTTTTTACTTTACGTAAAAGGGTAGACAGTGTAAGATCAGGTGGCACAGCACAGACTGGAAAAGGAGACAGGAGATGGCGGCGGCCTGCGTTTCTTCCATGCCGGGACGCAGAAGATTTCCAGGATGTTGCGGCACCGGATCAGGGAAAGGTTCAGTGCCATTGAGGGATCTGCAGGATTACAGGTAAGTGTGCTTTTTTCACTTTAGATCCACTTTAACATGAACAGGAAAAGGTTTTCTGTAATGCCGCATCCCTAGCTTTACATACTTACCTGCTAATCCAATGAATCCTTGTATAAGCTCCATGCCTCCCTATCCCCATGTGAAAATGTTGGGCCAGGCATCAACACAGGAGAGAAAGGGAAATGGGTCAAATGATCCTCAGTACCCTGAAGTTTTATGTATTTTAGTAAAAACTAATATTAATGACCACTAATCATGATCAATAATCTTAACTATGAACTATTTACCTAATTTTTTTTGGAATGGCTGAAATCACCAAACATTCACTTTATTCACTACGCTAAGTAAATTATCCAATAAAAGGATAATTCCCCTTGTAAACAGCCCATATTTCTTCTGGAAGATTCTGCATTAGGGAATGTTTCACTTGTCAGAATCACTGCTTTATAAATAGACCCCTATAAGTCAAGTTTCATTTGTGACATTGGAAAATGGGCTAATTACCAATGTTCCTCACATACCAGTAAAAGTGTCCATAAGTAAATACTGTCCATACGGTGAAGGTTACAAGTCTAGGGCAAGAGGGGGTCACTGGCAAATAAAAAAAAGGCAGCCACCACATCTAAAGACTGCAAAATGATTACATATCCACATATTGTTCTTAGGATTAGATATGCAATACCTTTTTCTTTAGTGGTATTGTAATAGATAACTTTAAGAAATGAAGAGGGTATTGGGTATTCCTCATGTATGTCACACCGCTAGGTTATCTAACATTTTTACCCACAAGATGAATCCGATCTTTTACAGTAAATGCCTTACATGGTTGTATTACTATTGAATTTTTAAGGTAAAATGTATTTTTTTTAATATCAGATCATTCTGTTTTGCAGCTATTGTATTACTTCTGCCTCTAATTTCTTTAAAATAAAAGATCACACATTTATAGTTAGTTTTCTGTTTAAGTTTGGGTTGAGAAGAGATTTGACTTGAATAATAGTCATTTAGTTTACTTTGGTCATTTTGATTATCCCTAGCTAGTCCAAGAATGAGCAGCTGGGGAGGAGCAGAAGATGCAGAAAATTTGGATGTATGCATAAAAATTACAGACATGTGATCAAGGAGTCATCTCCTTGTTGTGTGATTAGTATTAGTCAGAAAACTTCTGAGGCTGAGATAGAGAAAACACTGAGATGTTACTTGGAGGCCAAAATACTGCAGGGATCTAATATAGATGGCCGAATGGCTCAGTGGTTAGCACTCTGGCCTTTGCAGTGCTGGGTCCCAGGTTTGAATCTTGGCCTGGACACTGTGCCTGATTTATGAAAGCTCTCCAAGGCTGGAGAGAATACACTTTCACCAGTGAAGCTGGGTAATCAAGCAAACCTGGAATGGATTTCTTCAAAGCTATTTGCTAGCAAATGTTTTGAATCCTGGAACAGATCCATTCCAGGTTTGTTGGATCACCCAACTTCACTGATGAAAGTGTATTCTCTCCAGCCTTGGAGAGCTTTCATAAATCAGGCCCACTATCTGCATGGAGTTTGCAGGTTCTCCCTGTGTTTGTGTGGGTTTCCTCTGGGTACTCCGGTTTCCTCCCACATTCCAAAAACCTGCAGTTAGGTTAATTGGCTTCCCCCCCAAAATTTACCTTAGACTGCATTAAATACATATGCCTATAGTAGGGACATTACTTTGTGAGTCCCTTTGACGGACAGATAGTGACATGACTATGGACATTGTAAAGAGCTTGCTCTCAAAGATAGGAGAGGATACACTTTCATCAGTAAAGCTGAGTAATGCAGAAAACCTGGACTGGATTGCTTAAAGTCACTTGCTATTTGTTAGCAAATGTTTATTAATCTTGGACCAGATCCATTCAAGGATTTTTGGATCACCCAGGTTCCTCGATAAAAATGTATCCTCTCCAGCCTTGGGGAGTTTTAATAAATCAGGCACACAGTTTGTAGATTTGGAAGGGATGACTTCCTTTTCTTTAGTATGTCACTTCTATCCACTTTTGGAAACCTTTTGGGGTCTATTTATGAAGCAGTAAATTTGTCATTCACTAAAATATTCCCTGGTGGAGAATCAATAATTGCCATTAACACATGGACATGGAAGAGTCTCCATCAGGGAATGTTTCTGTGAATGTCAGATTTACTGCTTTATAAATTTTAATGAAAAAGCACATTTTAAAGGTTTTATTTTTTTTAACACATTTTTAAGGTTAAATTTTATGTTGTAAGAATAACTTTCTGTCCCCATTGTGAATACTCTTAAATAAAAAGTAAAGTATTTGTGTGATTTGATTACCCACCCCAAAAAAAAGGTACACCTGTGTGTGCTCTTACATTTTAATTTTTCCCAATGGTGGTGTTCTAACATGCATTTCCTGTTACCATTATTAGAGACCCATCTTTACAGATCTGGACATGGGAAGCACAGAATCAAGTAACCAGGCTGTAGTTCTTCACAGAAGACCTACAGATAGTACGCCGAATCTGTTTTCATTGCATATTTAATAAATTCATTAAATAGTAAAAGTAAAAGTAATCATCATCATAAAATCATCAATCATCATAAAAGTAAAATGGACTTTAAATCTTGGTACATTTATAATGATTCCTGGACAGCACGAGCGCTATAAGGATTGATTTTACTTATTGCCTGGAGGAGATCTCATTACGCCTCCTTAACTGACCCAATTTTCCAGTGCAGACATGCCTGCTACTGACGCACTGCTGTAAACTGTTGTGAACAAAAGTTATTCAGTTTGCATCATGTTAATTTAATTACCACAGGTCTGCGAGAAATAAATCCAGAACACCACGAGAAAATGATCATGCTTGCATGAACGTTGTTTTCAATTTAAAGTGGAGTTTCATCCAAAAGGTTTTTTTTTTAAATATGGTAAGAAAATAATGAAACTTTAAAGGCATCAAAAATTAATACATATTTGGTAGAAAAAATTACAACATTTATTAGGTAAAATAAATTACCACTAGGAAATGATTTTGAAAACATTTTTTGTTGATTTAATTTTTTAAGCTTATTTACACTAAAATCAGTATGCTGATTCTGAAAGTGCAGTTAGTTTTCTTCTATCACGTCAGTTTTTTTCTGTACCGCTTAAAATAATTGTGATTACTGTAGCATGGATTTGTATAGGCTAGTAATTCACACACAAGACAGTGTGGTCAGAGGTTGTGCGCTGCTCTACGTAGGGAATAAGCAAAATTGAATTTTCTACTTACACACGTATTTCCTTTCCTTCAGATCATGTCCGGCTCTGCTGTTTCTCGTTGTAAGTGCCTAAACAACCCTGATTCATTTTGTTATATCTGTGGGAGTTTCACCATTCCCAGTCAAAGGGTGAACATCAGAACATTTGTAGAGCAAGCTTATTTGGCATATTTCAAAGTTAAACTTTGTGATGAAGATAAGTCTTGGGCCCCTCATAAGCTGTGCAAACAGTGTGTCCAGGGTTTACGGATGTGGACAAAGGGAAGACGTGATAAGATTTCATTTGGTATACTTATGGAGATCATTACTTACGAGAGCCAGGAGATCATTTTAGTGACTGTTACTTTTGTATAGTGAAAACTTCAGGATATAACAAGAAAAATAAATGTAACATAAAAGTATCCTAGTCTACTATCAGCTATATGCCCAGTGGCTCATTCAGATGAAATCCCAGTGCCGGTTTTCGTTACACTACTCTCTCTTGAAGAACATGAATAATGTGATGAACTAGGTGACAACAATGATGAAGAGTTTGAAATTGAAGAGGACTCTGTTCGTAAGGGATTTGATCAGCATGAGTTGAGTGATTTGGCAGGTGATTTGGGACTATCGACTAGACCCCTATTCGAACATATTTCTGTAAGTTACAGGTCTACAATTTAAAAAAAAAAATTTCATGAAAACCTGTAACGCTTTTGGTACAGAAATCTAGACCTCAGTGTAACGCCCAGGTGGTTAAGAGAGTCATTGAGTTGTTGCAATATCACCAATACAATTGGGTCATTTGTGTTGACATAAAATGGTATGCTTCCTTCTGGGTCCTTCAAGAACAGGTGGCTCTACTGTATGATATTTATGTATCTCGAAGTTCAGGAGGAGTCATTTTTCTCGTACCTTAGTCTCCAAGTACCCGCCCCATCCCTAATTTTTTTCTATCTGCTTTTTTTTTATTTGTATTCTTATGACAAAAATAATATTCTCAAGGGGTGTCTGTGCCAACTATTTCTGTACAATGACTTATTCATGTGAGGAATTTTCAGCACTAGACAGTCTGGTTTCTTCTTTTGTTCTAATACTAAAGTATTCTAAAGTATATTGATGGGGTGTTTGTATGTTACTCTTGTATGTAGTTGGCTGTATAACTGTTACTGTGTTCATTTATTTCTCCCTAATTTCCAAAAAAACATTTAATCTTAAAAAGAAGAATACCTATACCATAGAGTAGATGTTAGAGGTCACATTACCCATCCAAAACCACCTATTATATTATCACTTGTAAACAACAAACCGTATTGTAAAATATGCTGATGGTCATTTTGGGTCTCCCAGAATCCTTAATAGAGAGGCATCAAATGTTTCTTATTCTTCAGGGGAAATGAATAATACTCGTTGGAAGAATAAACTGGATGTGTGGAGTAACTTGCCGTCCAATAATTTGGTAACCTCAATAAGAAGAACAGACTCATTGGGGAAATGGAGGCAGTGGCTAGGGCTCCACCTGATGTATATGTATAATATGGGGAGGTGCAATAATACAACAGAAAAATAAGTGAGTCTTTATATGTTTGAAGAATATAACCACATACAATATTTGTCAGTCAGCAAATCAATTTATCATATTACCTGTAACTAGCACCTTGATCCTAAAGTAAAACCATAAAGAATATGTAAACCTGAACAATGAACTTTTTATGCGCTCCCATTTGGTATGTTAAATACACCAATGAAAATGTTTTCTAATCTGTGCAATAAGTGCAAAGAACTAACTTTTGATCCGATTAGAAATCCATTAAATAGATTTAAATTCATGTTCAATACAGACTGGTAAACTGCAATATATTATATTTGTCTGAATATAAAGAAGTATGGAATGAAATACCAAAATGGATCAAACTTCATAGAGTTGCCAAGCCTCAAATTGAAAATATATATATATAAATGGAAGAAAGAGGCAAAAGGTGGCTTTTTAGTGGTAACATTCAAAACAAGGTGCTTTTAGTTAATGAAAAAATGGACTCCTAACTGGACAAAGCCCACCTGTGTGTGGAACAAATATTCTAGTGAAGTGATACAATACAAAAAAAGTAAAACCAATGCACAATATCGCATCAGGTCTTTGTATGCTTTGTCTCTTTATCCCAACACATTTCACCTGGTGGCTTCCTCAGGGTTTTTTGGAGAATCACATTGTACTTTGATGTTTTTAGGTGTGTGAAGTGCAGAAACAACTTATATAGGTGGAGGTGTTTGTACTCTGGCTTTTCTGGAATGTTGTGATACAGGGTGCCACTGTATACTGTTTCACTAGGGACATGTTTCCACAAGTCCCTCTACACCTCCATCAACTGGTAACAATACTATGTATAAAGGTTTTTAAATATTCTTGAAACATTGGCAGACAGCCTAAAAAGCATTTAATGACCATACTTTCATCTCTAGTAATTTTGGCAACAATACTATATTCAGGGGCAGTGAAGTTAAATTAAAAAAAGTCAGCAAGTTATATACAAAATGGAAAGTATAATTTGGATTATCATTGTGAATTCAAGGAAAATTCCTGTTTATCCCTAAAGAGCAATTATATTTTTGCACTACCAGTTGCCTTGGGTTTCCTATGTTTTTGAAGGCATTACAAACCCCCTATGTATATAGCTGATAAAACAAAAAAAAAAAAAAAGAAACCAAAAAATGTGACGTTTTTGCTGATTTCCCCCCATTCCTCCACAAGCACCGGTCTATAGCACTTTCAGGTAAATCCTGAATTTATTCTGTCTGGTCCTCGCTTCTCTGTACAGAGTACTCAGAATAATAATGGATTCATGTTCCTCGGGATCATTGCTGGTGACATTAATGGTTTAAGGCTCCTGAATTTTGATTGATTGCTGTAATCTACTGCAACTATTTCAAGACACAGATTTATTATTATTAAGCCTATAAAATGATATCAGGGTCAGCGCAGGCATACTATTTGGGTTGTGATGCAAACAACATTGCCTGTGAGAAGATGAAATCTTTTCATAAACCTAATAAGGTAAAATCAGGAGAATACTGTTCCATTCTCCGCATCCAGAGCCTCCAGATGCATATACATCTCGTGCTAACAAAATGACTTGCCCAATGTAATTTTTTCTTTTCACTTTAAAATGTAACCTTCACAAATCACTGAGTACATTGTGTAGTCCTCCAGGAGATTGAAATCTCTGAAGTTGTCTTGTCTTATTAGCATTGCGTCTCCTTTGCAAAGTGGCAGAGGAAGCGCCGAGAGATGGTGAATGACACCGCGGAGATGCAGGGGTAACAAAGTGCCTATATTAGGGCCCGGCGTTTGATGCGTTCACAGGTAGTTTTTATTTTCAATGATGCTCTTTTATTCTAAAAAGAACACAGGGATTAAATGTCACTCGCTTCAATAAACAAAATCTTTCTACAAAAAGAATGCTTGAAAATGTATCACATTAATGTTAAAACACAAAAATATATACAAATTTAAAAGCCCCTGAGAAAGTAAATGCTTTTGAATTAAACATTAAAAAGCCAAAGTGAGATTTGTTTTCCTCTGTTTATTTTTAATCTTTATAGCAGGAAAACCTTTTTTAAGAGAAAAATAAAGGCTGCCGACTTTCTGAAACGGGTAGTTGCCTGGCTAGTATGCCAAGATTCAAATTTAGTACTGGGTAGTCACCCACTTAAAACAAATATTCAAATCAGATATATCAGAGAAAAGTCAAAATGTGTGGTTGTTGATGACTCCAAGAATTAAAGCAAGATGCCAGGAAGTTTACATAAAGAATGAAATGCCACTGATTCATGTTCTTGAACCCATTGTCATCTTCTAGAAACCAGTTTAAGGTGATTTGAGCTTTGTGACGTGGCACGTTATCGTGCTAGAAGTAGCCATCAGAAGTTGGGTACATTCTGGAAATGGACAAAGTCAGCAATAATACTAAGATAAAGGCTGTGACATTTAAACAATGTTCAGTTGGTACTAAAGTGGGACAATAAAATACCCCCTGCACCATTACACCATCACCAGCCCGAACCGTTAATACAAAACAGGATGGATTAATGCTTTCATGTTGTTGATGCCAAATTCTGACCCAACCAACCAGCAGAAATTGACACTCATCAAACCAGGCAACATTTTTCCAATCTTCTCTTGTCCAATTTTGTTGAGGTTGTGAGAATTGTAGCTTCAGATATCTGACTGGAATGGCATCTGGAGTGGTCTCCTGTTGACACAGCTCTAAGTTAAACATGTTGTGCATTCAAAGATGATCTTCTGCATACCATGGATGTAAGTGGTTGAGTAACTGTTGTCTTTCTATCAGCTTGAACCAGTCTGCCCATTCTCATTTGACCTCTGGAACCAATAAAGCTTTTTCCCATTCTCTGTAAATCCTAGTGATGGTTATGCATTTAAACCCCAGCTGATCAGTACTTTCTGAAATACTCAGACCAGCCTGGCATCAACAACCTTGCCATGTTCACCTTTCTTCTCCTGTATGATGCTAAGTTTGAACTTCAGCAGGTCATCTTGACTGTGTGTATGTCTACATACCTAAATGCATTGCATGCTACCACATGATCTGCTGGTTAGATTTATGCATTAACAGGCAGTTGAACAGGTGTTCCCAATAAAGTGTCCAGTATATATATAAATAAATATATATATATTGGCATCCACCAATGACCTTCAATTCCTTACCTTAATGGTTGTGGTTTGCAATTAAGGATCAACATCTTTAATAGAGATCATGGAATCATAGGAATTTGTCTCTAGACCCCAAGATAACCATTGTTTATGGAGTGGTCCCATAACAGGTTCAGCATTTCCAAAGTTTTTTTTTAATTTTAAAGAAATGGATTCTGCCCGAAATAGCTCTCCAAGGTGCTGAAACTATGTTTATACACAATTTTAGGACCAAAAAAAATTGTCAATTTTCTTCCAGGCTGTCCAAATCTTTACTATACTTTCTGGCAGCTTTATTCACCTGGTTCACTTTCTTCTTACTCTAAATAGGGTGAGCATGATGTGTAATGCAGAATATTACTGTTAATAATATTATTAATAAACAGGATTTATATAAAGCACCAACATATCACCAACATATTAGAGCTGTACATTAAATAGGATATATCCTGTTGAATAGCACTAGGGCAAATATAAATATTTACTCTGCCAATTACTTTGTTATTCATTAATAAATACACAAATACTTTTTTATTAAACAATTAGCATACTAGACCACAACTGTCTTGGTATGAGATAAAGAAAATACAGTTTCTGCATCATATTTATCATTTTTTGCATTAATTGACATTGCTGGGACTGGGAACAGTCTCTTAAGGACATCTTAACATTCTACAGACTGATATTAAGTTCTGAGGAACATGTTTATTGGTTGGTTTAAGTGTTAATTAAAAAATGCCAGTATCTAAGAAAAATCAATGGTACACTAATACAGCCTGGGGTATTTCAATTTCGATAAGACATCTCTCTTCTCAGCATAGTGACAGAAGCAATGATAAATCTCCATTTATCCTGTAATCAGGGATAGAGGGGTTATTTCAGGTAACAGGACACAGACTACAGCGTTAGTAAAAAAACAAGATGTGGTATGTGTAGATGATAGATGCACTGAACAACAAAGGTTCTTTTTATATTTTTCACATAAAACCTCAGAGATGCCTGAAGATTATGTTTCATGGTCAGAAAATGTTTCAGTAGAAGATATTATATAATGTCCATGAACACCAGAGGCAGAACAAACAAATAAGGCATTGGGGGAACATAGGGCACATTGTTTGTGTTTTGGCACCTGTATGTAAGGTCATTACTTTTGAGTATAATACAAAAATGATATAATTCAAATAAAAAAAATTCTTCTTGTAAGTTTCAAGGTGGTTCATCAGTGAAGGAAAAAACACAAAACAACTGCATATAAAAAATTATTTGTATACAAAGACATACAGGCATGGCAAAATAGGTTGCCAACTACATTAAAATACAAATAATCACACAAGGATTCTGTATGACTTAGACAGAATCCTTGTGTGATTATTTGTATTTTAATGTGATGGCTACCATTTTGCTCCTTTGGCTTCTGTCACAGTTGGGCTAATATCCTATCCTATCCTTAAGGTACTTCTCAACCCTCTTATTTGCCAGGCCACACATCCTTCCCAGTCCAACACCTTTATCATAACAATATTAAAGTGTTCACCTTTGATGCCAGCCCTCTGCGTTATTCATTACAAGCATACAATGGAACCTCCTATTTACGCAACAGTAACTCTCTTTGTTTCCTATATATTGTTATTATTCAAATAAAATGCAGGCACAATCTGCACCTAACAAATAGTTTAAACATATATATTAAATATCAAAATAAAGTTGCCACTCCCATGAGGGCTGTATCATGAATTTTGGATTGGTGTCAGTGGCCGTCCATGTCTGCATGGGGGAACATGGAAGGCACAGGTAAAGAAGGATTAAGCTCAGTCCGAAATGGTAATTTCTTTCTCTTTTTTTGTGAGCCTTGTAAATCACACAGTGATAGAACTTTAAAACTTGTTTAGAGGGTCATACAGGAGCCTTAAGCTGTACTTTAGGTGATTGTTTGGAATTAGGTTAGACTAGAGATAGGATCAAGGGATAGGTAATTAAAGTTAAGTGCTCAGGTTAAATGTTTAAGTGATAGGCATGTTATTTTTTAAACTGAGGATTAGCTTAATGGTTATGGTTAAGTGTAAGGTTCTAGGATAAGAACTAAGGTGTTATTTTACTGTGTTGGGGGGCAGAGGATTAAGTGTAAGAAGCTGATTAACAGAGATAATGTAGAGTAGTTTTTCTCGAATGCCTCTTATATTACTGGTCATTGGGGAGAATATCACCCTTACAGATAGTTACATTTTTTATCTGACTGAAATATTTACTTTTCAAAAATTTAGGTTTTACTCTCTGAAACATGCATCCTTGATGTAACAGGTTTTCTTGCTATCTCTTCTCACTAATTCTTTGCTTTCCTGTGCTCCCCTATCACTTTTATCCTACCTTAAAATGTGAGTTGAAAGCATATGTGAGCTTAGTGTTAAGCTTAATAACTCTCATTTAGGGATGAGCGAGCGAGAATATTAAGTTCGATCTCATGGCGAATCGGGCCTTTCTCGCTTACCGAAAATGTAAGCGAGAACTCTCGCCGAACAAAAGGATTTCAAGGGCTGCATCATGTTGTGGCTGCAATCATTGAGAAGAGTGTGCAATCCCCAGGGCACTATTAACCTCTAGTGCCACGGGGATCGCAAACAGGGAGATTCCCAGGGCTGAATCCAGGCTAATTTCCTCTTCTGATGGTTTCGCGAAATCGGTTTGCCGAAATTTCGCTGAACCATTGGAAGTTCGAGAAATGTCAGAGGCATTCTCGCGCATCCCTACTCTCATTTGATGAGGCCAGGCAATTGGTCTGTCAGGATCAAGAATTCTGGAAAGAAAAGAGAATAGGTTTAATGCTCCTCCATATCTGGAAGCAAAGGTGATTCCAGAGGGGGTTCAGATGGAGAATAGCCAAAAAGAGCATTGATATCAGTTAATCTGACCCAAGTGTCACAAAATGCTCATTGGTCAAGGAACCCCTAACAACCTCTAGTTAAGAAACACTGGATAAGAAGGTAGTTGATTTTTTTGCCTGTTTTTAAAGCCAAAACATGTGTACTAGGTTTCCACAAATTATTTGGTTCTTTATATATTGAGATATCACTTCCATAAACTACCTCCTTACTTTCCCCAGTGGGATAGGGTCTGGGCTGGTTTCAAATTTGTTCTAATAGTGGAAAACCAGGAACTTGCTTTATACTTTTTGCAGTGGGACACCAGGGACTTGCTTTATATTTTTTTTACGGTAAATACTAGGGATTAGCTTCATACTTTGCACCTACATACTTTAGGACACTTGCAACTGATTTTACACTTTCTACAGTGGACACCCGAGACTAGGTTTTTACTTTTCACAGTGGGGCACCAGAAGCTGGATTGAATTCCACCACTTGATGTAGTAGGACACCAGTGTCTTGCTTTATACTTTACGCAGTGGGAAAACAAGATCTGGTATTACACTTTCTAATTTGGTATACAAGGGACTGGCTTTGTTCTTTCCACAGTGGCACATCATGAACTGGTTCCATACTATTCACATTGAAAAAACCAGGGACCAGGGTTCATTATTTCCACATGGGGACATCGAGGACTAACTTCACACTATCCACAGTAGAATGCCTAGAACTAGCATCACACTTTATACAGTAGGACTCTATATTTTATATCGTGGCACACAAGATACTGATTTAAAATACACCACTGACTGGTTTCATACCATCCACAGTAGGTCTACAGGTATTGACTTCATACTTTCCACTAAGGCCTGACTTCATGCTTTTTAGAGCAGAACGACAGAGACTGGTTCTCCACAATGGGCCACCAGAGATTGGTATTAAACTTTTTCACATTACACTCACTGACTAATAAACACTCCTATACTGGCTAACTGGGGACAGATTTAAACATTTCCAGAGTGTGTCAACAGAAACATGTTTTTACTGTAAATAGTAGGTGCCTAAAGGCTGGTAATACACTTTATATTGTTAATACACTTTCTTCTGACCACCTGGCATTGTGTTTCTCTGGGCTTTCATAAAATGACTTCCTACATAGAGGTCTAGGCATGCATTATCTAAATGAGTAGATGATTGAAGAATGGGCTGCATTGTAATGCTATGCTACGCTAAATTTAGCCACATCTTCCTTAATTTAATATTTGTAGTATTATTTGGCATGCATGATTATGTATTAGAAACACAATATGGTAGACTTCTTCATTGGGGTAAAGAAGCTATTTTGTAGGCTTTGTATTTACCAGATCGGCTCCCATTTTAGGCCACTTCGGGGTTCATCCAATATGGCAATCCTCCATTTCTTAACAATGATTAATTCTTCTCAATTTAGACCTCCTCAGTTTACATAGCCTATGGTTCTAATGATATTTGGCCATGTAAAGTAATTACACAGCTTTAACCTCTTCACATATGAAGGTGCTGATATGAATTTGTTCCCATGCACTCAGTCAGCATCTCAAACACATATAAGGTCACAATGTTCCTATCCTGTTCCCCAGTGCTGACATTCGGTGACCTAGTCAGATAAGGTTAGGGCATGTAATGTAATTTGTTAGTGAGGGGAAAAAAGGGAGAAGGCCTGTATTATGTGTATCTGTAATGCATAACTTGCCATATTCAAACACTGTGTGCCTTTTGTGACCTCATCTTTATACATGAAAGACCTAATTTAATTGTAAACTTGTCATCTCTTATAATTATGCACGGTTCATATAATGCAACCTCTCATTTTTATGCATGAATGCCATATTTGTGCTTGCAGACTTTTTAGACACATAGTGGATTGTGATACTAATGCAACACATAAAATATTTACATATCAAACATCATGTGTTATTCATATACAGAGGGGAATCCATATCATATAGGGTAGCACACAAACAAAGCCCTACATCTAAACTGCTAGCAACTCAATGTATTCAAAAAACCATAAAAGCTTTTTATATCTATGGAACATACATAAAAGCATTTACAGTCCAGAATGTGAAAGCAAGACCTTGGTCATTTTCATATATAAAGATATATACCTACAAATATCAGAGGACAAAGCAAGCATTGACTGCCAATGTAAGGAGGCACGCAGATCACTAACCATGTATGGGTGTACACTGTCCTCCAATGAAAAAGGGATCACTGAGCACTAAATACCAATGTAAGTGGGCACAGCGAGCAGCTAATGTTCTACATTGCAAAATACTAACCCAAGAACTCCGCATGATGCATAGTGATTCCCCCTTCAATACCAGCGTTTCTCAACCAGGGTTCCTCCAGAGGCTACTAGGGGTTCCTTGAGCAATGAAAAGTTTATGACTCACAGGTCAGTTTAACAAACGGGCAATCTGTAGGGGTGGCAGCCTTCTCACTGGCCAGCGATATCCCTACTAAGCTGTGGATATAGTAATTATAGAAGGGGTTCCATGAAATCCTGAAAGTAATTTCAAGGGGTTCCCCCATGTTAAAATGGTCAAAAAACACTTCTCTATTCTTAATATTGTATGCCATACAGGGAATTGGGCACTCTATCCATACAGTCCTGGTTGCTATACTCTGTATATCCCTGCACCACATATGATTTTTTGTACATTACACAATTATGACCATCGCATTATACTGTAAGCTATGTTGTATGTAACACTCACCCTTAGCAGAAACTTGTCTGGAGATCAGTTTTGATGTAGATGTGGTGCTGATGCCCAAGCTTTCCCTACACATGCACAAATTTTGGTGAAAAGACCTTTTCAATGCCTGGCAGAATAATTCAATACTTCTATATAATCTGGGCACAGGTTCTCTAATTTAGTGATATGAGACAAGATCAAGCAAAAATAGGGAAATATAAGTGCGAGAACACAAAATTAAAAATGGTGGCGCAAAACCTGCCAGCGGTTTATTAAAACAAAATATTTTAAAGGAAAAAATGTTTCTTACATTAAAAAGTAAAAAAAAAAGGCAAAAGTAATTTTTTATAGTATTGTTATAATGGAGAACTTACTTATAGCTGTAAGCTCTTTGCTTGTTTTCTTTCACATAAGCAGGTCTGCACGTATAGGAACAGCCAATTATTTTAGAGCAAAGATCTTCTAAACCTTTGGGAACATTCTGTCAGAGTTTAGTTTCCCACCTATTTCTATTGAATGCCATGAATGCTTATGTTTGTTTATGGTGAAGGTTTAATCATAATTCTTTGCAAAGCTCTCACTATCAAATCTCATTTTAAAATGAGGAAAAAAATGTGTTCAATATTTCCTTACATTCCCAGTTTCCATCAATCATTTTGCACACTGTACACGTGAAAGGTTCTTTTCCTATTCAATGTCTTTTAGTCATTTGGAGATTATTTTAAAAATAACTATTTTGATTTGTGTAGTACGGCTTTGTTTCGGCATGCCCGTGTTGTGTGCAGCTTGCGTGACTGTCCTTAGAACTTGTATGATCATTCTTGTCACAAATTCATCATGCCCTTTTGGTCTTTATTCCTGCCTTAGGATCCTGATAGGTTAATATTTTAACATTCTTGTGATGTGTGTACCCTTTCCTTCAGAGAGTGTGTCTTTCTGTAAAATATCAACATTTGAATCTACAGATAGAATTTTGGAAAATCTGTGCTACTATTGTATATATTTTAGTGTTTGTAAACCCCAAAATACCTTGG
>NC_092863.1:80144328-80168276 GCF_032062135.1 Pyxicephalus adspersus | reverse complement strand
CTGGAATGGATCTGGTTCAGGATTCAAAAATTTGCTAACAAATAAGTTTAAACAATTCATTCCATATTTGTTGGATCACCCAGCTTCACTGATGAAAGTGTATTCTCCTTAGCCTTGGAGAGCTTTATTTATTCAGGGCCCTTGTATGAATATTGATTTAGGTTAAAAAAAAACAGTGAATAAGGGTTTTAAATGTGGTTGTAGATTTTACTCATATTTACCTGTTGATCCTGCTGCTTTTTGGACTTCCATTAATAGGTTGGCAACACTAATCCAGCTAGACTTTATGGTCAGTGGCTTCTCCCTACATATCGCTGCAGACCTCTCCTCATATATAGCTGTCATGTCATTACAAAGAAAAAATTAAACATAGCTATTTCAAATAACTTGTTGAAATGCTAAACACATAATATTAATTGTGTTTTCTACCTCTCCTCCCTGTTTTTTGTGAAAATGCAGTTGATTACATGAATAACTCTATAGAAGCAGACATTCAGGTGTGTGTTAACACAATGCCAAAGAGGAAAGACTTCAGCAATGACATAGAGAAGGCATTGTAGCTGCCCATCTATCTGTGAAGGGACATTCCCAAACAATTTCTATTGGACAGCAAGTCCACCCATCTACAGTGAGAAGTAATATTTACAAGTCGGATTTTTATTTGACCGGTAAAGGTCAGCTGAATGTAAACTTCAACTCCCTAATAATGATTTTCTCTTATTTACTCCCTTTTGGTCCCATAAGTGGACTACGAAATGTGTTCTGTTATATCTGCTTGAAATGGTAAAAATGCCTGTTGATCTTGCCAGAAATTTTGTGGGCTGATATCCTTTGCTGACTGTGATTAAGTATACTGTTCTTAGGTATCTTTGAGGACCACATTGGTATGAACAATAGGAGAGGGACACAAATCCATTGCCCAAAATTATTACAGCCACCACATCTAAGGATAAGTAAGCTTATTTGTGTTTTTGGATTTATGATTGAGTTAGTTGATCTGTTGTAGATGAACTCCTATTTTATAGCCAAGTTTAACATTCTTGTGGAGGGAAATAATGGAAATATTACAATTCCTCCTGAACTTTGATAAGATCTTCATAGTTACCAGGGCTCTATTTAAATTAATCATTGCAAAAATGCAATTCTTTATCATGCATTAGGGTGCACCAAACATTGGACTCAACCATTTTTTTTTATTCACATGATAAGTATTGTGATGCACTGCAGTGCAAATGTATTAGCTACCACTATATTAGTGTGCTGGGTTGCCAAATAAAATAAATGGCACTGCAGTCTATTGTGCCATTATTCATGCATTGTCTTCCTATGTGGTAATACACATGAAGATGTGAATGAGATCCTAATCATGTACCACTGCAAGAATATTTTCCAGAAATAGCAGCATCACTATCTGTCTATATCACATTCTTGTATAGTGGAAGAAGTTGACTTTTACATAGGGTAAAACTAGGAAACCCAAAATAAAACTGGCAATGATGTTGTTAAAATAAGTAATTTAGTTCAGCATTGATTTTCCCATTGATTACATTTTGCAACTAACTTGGGTTATTTGTATCCAGGTTCTGCAATCTCACATCTAAATAAACCAATATTTCTATCTTTCAGGCTGTTACACCATTAATTTCATGAACTCCCATAGGACGTACAGCAAGCTTGTGTATATCAATGCTGCATATATTGCAGAACAGCACAGGGACAGATAATATTGTGGTTTATCTTGGGACAAAATATATATATAAAAATGTATTTTATGAATAGGTCTGTTCTACTTCGATTTTGGTAGTTTTTGGAGAGTTAATACATGTAGAGGTTTCCTTCATTTGGTTGGGTTTTTTGGCAGCTGTCTCTCTAAACTTTAGCTCAGTGGTCCCCAACTTTTTTTCAACCCACGGACCACTATATTGTGCATGTGCGGGGAGCCGTGTGTCACTCATAGAGGAAGAAACTTCCCCCATAGTCACATCATGATACCAAAACCCACCCACTATCCCATCGCAGGTATGAGTTGCGATAGGAGAGTGGGCGGGTTGTATCCAGACACACAATCCGCCCACCTCCTCGAGCCTGCGATGCATACAGGAGACATGGTTCTGGGCCCTGGCCAGTGCGCCCCCCCAAGCGGGGTCCTTCTCCTGACCCCACTTGGGCGTGCACCAGCCAGAGCCACGGCCTACCTGTCAGACGCCCGCTAGTGGGCCGCGGGGGTTGGGGACCTCTGCTTTAGCCTACATGTCAGCACAGCTGTGGGTTTTGGAAAAGAGAAGTGAGAACACCTAAATGTGGATAAGGACAGCCAGTATTTCAATGCAATGCACCTTAAGATAGAGAAGGAGCAATGTGACTATATGGAGTATTCATTGATACTATAAATGAATAAAGAACTTACGACAAAGCACACATTTCAGTATACATATGTAGGGTGGTATACTTGTGTTTTTTGATGCTCTGTTTGTTAAAAAAGTCAATATAAAGTCAGTATGAGCCATACCTACATTTAGGACCTACATGTTCAAGGATGTAATTTAGAAGAAAAGTACAAAACCTGTGATTATGAAGGTTTACTGGTGTACTGGTTTACTGGTGAAATGTCTACATCATGTGTATAAAATAGGAAATTTGTGTTTGGGATAAATGCAACTTCTTTGGTTCATTGAGACTGATGAGACAGAATATCCTGGGGCAAGCAATGCAAATCAGTTGGCTTCCTTGTGACTATTGTAATCCATATTAATTTCAATTAAATTTGTTTTTTTTTTGGAGGGGTGTATATTTTCTATCTTTTCTAGGGTTCAATTCATTGGTAATCAATTTCTGACCTGGTGACCAACTTGCTCCCGTCCAAGCCCTGCTTTCGGTTGCATTCTCACAATTTCTAAAAACTGGGGTTTCTCATATATTTAATTGTAGTTATGTTTTGTTACCATCACAGATAAATATAGTATGAAGTTGAATTTTTCTTAAGAAATGGTACAGTAGCACCAAAGTTATTAGGTAGTAACCTCCGTTACATCTGGCACCCACGGGGAATAGGCAATTCTGGATACGTGTAGTTTCCGGTTAACTAGGGTTAAGTCCTTTTTCTTTTTCTCAGCCATTCAGCACTAGACTTGAATAGGGAGACTTGTCCCCATTCACCTCTAGTGCTGAGAAAAGGGGAACCCTGATGACAGGGTTTCCCTTTTCTCAGCCAATCACAGAGCGGAAAAAACAGCAGAGCTCTGCTCTGCTCTCCTGATGGCTCCCACAGCCCTAGACAGCTGTGGTATGTGTTCAGATACCTGGGGGTTCTACTGTATATGTAAAACGATAAAAAAACATAACAAAGCCCTTAAACATATGTACATTTGTGAGAAAGACAAGTTCTAATAACTTAATGTCCATAAAATATTTAGTGAAGAAGTTGATATTACCCAGGTGACAAAAAGGAGTGACATACACAAAATGTGTATGACAAATACAATAAAATTAGAGAATTCCAAAAAGGTTTATTGTAGAGGAGATATGTAAAATATATGTAAATGTTGATTAGCAGGGTTCCTCTTTAAACAAGTTTTTAAATATTCACCCATGTTATGTAATGAAAAGTAAAATAATTTAGTCACGTTTAAAGCAAAATATGTTGGAAATTAAACTTGGCTGGTGACAGAGTCATTGGTAAAGTAGTTTATCTTGAGTGTCTAGCAGTTTGGTCTTTAACCATTTGGGTGCGAAGGGATGCTGTTTGTAATTGATCATTCTCATTGGTGCAAATATTAAACGTTGTCTGGACTAAATTTGTTAAATTGTTGAAATGAACAAGAAAATCCAAATAGGTCATTGTGATAGACTCTAAAAGTGCTTTACATGAATTTATTTTTATTTTAAAGTTGAACTCAAATATTAAAGCTCAAATTAATTAATTTAAGTATTTACTAGAAAAATATTCAGTATATGGTACAGTGATTTAGTGTAAGTACCCAAATCCGTCTTCATATCAGCCTCCTGAAATCTTCTACACAGAAGCATGGGATGGAGTAATCGGACTTTGATGAAGTTCAGCGCTGTCTGTAAACGCACTAATAAGAGGAGAAATCAGAGTGTTGTATTTGCATTTGTGTTATTCTACAATGCACTTGTCCAACCACATCACACATGGAGTCAGCTTTGTGCATGCTGGAGCAGAAAAGAGACTTCCCCGAACTGTTGGCACAAGGTTGGGAGATACCAATGCCTCAAAAACTTCTCTCTGGGAACATCTGAACTTAAGAATGGCAGGAACATGCAATTCATATTCATAAACAGATGAATATTAGCCAGCACAGACATCTAACCTTAGTATTCTCGCTGAATTTATAACCCTCATTGGCCATGAGAGAAGCATCTCTCCTCTGGAGTGTGTCTCCCCCTTATAGTGACAGTCCAGACTTCACACAATGCCCCTGATTCATCAATAAAATCCGCGCTCACAGTGACTTTTAATGCAAGCTCGCCAGTGTAAAGCTGCCGGAGATGCGCGGCTCCGGCCGCGAGCTTTTTCAGTTGCTGAATAGCGCGATGGCATACGATTTCGGATCGCGAATACGAATGCGCGACCGATAATCCGATTCTGCTTGATGAATCAGGGGCAATATCTTTAGTATGGGTCTCTTCTCCATTGGAGTCTTTTGTCACTGGGAACCAGACTCACTCCCCATAATCCAGTGTCCCGATCCCAGCCCAGCTAGGCCCTGGGGCCTCAGGGTCTGTCTGTCCTGCTTCCCTTGGCCTCCTAACTTCCATTAACAGAAGTCCCCCCAATGTTCCATTCCTTTAATGTTTATCATGCCTGAAGTGTTTGCCTATAGGGTGCCAAAACCCATAGGTCTGGCAAGCAGACTAGAATAGTGATTGGTTTCCTTCTTGCTAAGGCCGAGGTCCCTCCCCTGCTCCAGAAGGTAGCCAACCATAACTCCCTAGGGTGAACAGAATCTTGAACAATCCAGCCTGTTCCAAAGTTTACCTCATACTCTATAACGGGTCCTCTATACTAGGAGGCTACTACAGCAGTGATGTCCACACATAGGGCATGATTTATTAAAGGCTGGAGAATATATACCTTCATCAGTGAACCTGGGTGATCCAGCAAACCTGGAATTGATTACTTTTGGCTAAAGGTCACAAATCCCCACATACACATTTCAAAAGCTTGTGTTAGACTGTTTTAGCTGTTATAGCCTTAAAAAAAAGAGCCAACTTATTTTTAAAATCTGTGGTTCTGGAGTGGAATAATCATAAAAATTCAGGTAGATGTATCAGGTGTCTATTATTATTATACTTTATTATTATTATACAGTATTTATATAGCGCCATCATATTACGCAGCGCTGTACAAAGTTCATAGTTGTGTCACTACAAACTTTAGCGTTCAACATAGCTATAACTGGTTGTTTTAATGTTGAAAAATCAATTCTAGATTCTCTAAGTCACATCCTTAGTTTTAGTGCCAGGAAAATGCCATAGTATTTATATTCACACAGGTAGCAAAATCTTCTTTATCCGATTATCATGAAATGTGAAAAGACAGATGATCATTGCCATGTCATATCCATGCGGATTGGATTAAGGTGTCTGTGCTACCTGTATGGATAGAAATGTAGAGCGTATTTTTATGACACTCGCTAGAACTGAAGTGGTGGGGAATAGAAGTTGCTTTTACCATTATAACAAAATTCCAGTCGAATGTGATCTGCTGCTACCAATGACCTGGATAAATGAGAACTTACTCTTTAGTGGTTGGTATGTGTTTTGAAACCATTATTTTGATGATATCCTTAGATGGAGCAAAGGAAAAGGAAAGGAAAGAGAAAACAAAGGAGGGAGCTGTTTTGTACATTTCTGGTACAGTTTTGTTATGTTCTCCTTTATATGCCGTGCACCCTATAGATGGTTTTGATCGTTTAATATAATGTCAGTAAAGTTGACTTTAATAATAAACTGATAATTGATGGGCTTAGGTTTTTTTAATGGGAAGAAAATCATATTGTGCTGCAACCTAATGAACATTTTTATGGTGATTAAATTGCGTTTTTATGAATATTGTTTTTTTAATGATGTTTCTATTAAATTGTGTTTTCAATTATGTTTATGTATGTAATAAAGCTGTGTTCATTGTCAGATGATTTAAATGCTTTTATACTTTACATTCCATTTTATTTCACCTTTTACACAAAAGTGAATGCAGACCTCATTAAACAGTAGCTCATAGACAAATTTCTTTCTATAATTTAAAAAAAAAAAATAAAATATAATTGATGAAATACTTATCTGCAAATGAAATATTTTCACCTGTGATGTGAAATATAAAAATGCCGTGAGAAGGAACATTGTCTGCATCCAAGGTCTAACAAAACATTAAGGACATCTTCAACATGCGTTACCCCAATACACAGTACATAAGTGCGGGGTCATCTGAATAGACTGCCTAAACACAATGTACAATAACATTTGTGCAGTAGCACACCAAGGTGCATCCCTGTGTTTGAATTATTGACAGTCATGGAGCATTATTGATTCTTCAAAAATACTGTACATGGTTGCAAGTATATTTTCACATTTTATGCCTATATCAGTAATATATATATATATATATATATATATATATATATATTAAACTACATGTTTTGGGTGCTTTGTGGTGTATCTGGTCACCCTGTATTTGCTCCAGATTCATATATCCCCGAGGTACATGGCTCCATACGTCCCCCTATATGAATTTCTAATCAATGATTTTAAGACCATGGTAATTGTTAAATTATTCTTCTATTTTTCAGTTTTATTTTGTCCTCAATCTATTAAGGACGCTGTAGAAAAATGTGTTGGATGCAGATTTTACAAGGGAATTGGTAATGAAAATTCTGGAAATAGACTTAATAAAACAATTCTTAATGATTGATTTTGTTTTTAATTTTATTACTTAAAAGTACTTATTATACATATATATTAGATATATAGTTTATTATCCTGAGAAATGTTACTTAACCCCCAGGAAAGTAGACCTATTTCAGGATGCAAAGGTGGGAGAGGTGTGTAAGTGGCACCATACAAATTGATTGACACGGTTAAGGGGAGCTGAAAAAAGTGTTTAGCTTAAAACAAATCTTGCTATGAAGTTGCAAAATCGAGGGAAGATAGCAATCAATGATTCACAAGGATTGTAAAGGTTGTATGAGTAGTAGTTTAATTAAATAGTAATTCAGATTATATTTTCTTTGTAATCATCCGATAGCTAAAATGATACCACATACCAGAGCAGCAGAGTGATGTTAATTTCTGGAATATTTCCAAATATGATATCATATGATATATATGAATGTATATTAGATCAGCTTCATTAAATCGTCTGTATTCACTTTTTAGGAGTCAGGAAATTACTACAGTCTTATCAATTATATCATTATAGTATTGCTGGGTGCCTGCAACTTTTTAATTACTGTTAAAGGGCCTCTGATGGATCAGCAGTGCTTGCAGTGTCTGCACACATGGGACTCACTGACTGATGTTGATCTGCTACTTTCTTAACCAATACCAACATCTGTAAACTGTGACCTCCTATAACAAATATGTTTGGCAGGGCCTAATTACAAGTGCATCTACATTTTCACTTGACGCCTGCAAAGTCACAACAATACCTGTTGATTAACGTCTACCTAATGCAGTTTCCAGTGTTGGGGTGGCAACAACACTGCTCCAACATTCAGAGCGAGAGTTATCACTCACAAGTAGGGTCCACAGTGGGATGGAAGGGGGGGAATGCTGCAGAGTATGTGGCTTTGAGCATTGCTACTGATGATTCAAAAGCCTGTATCTTGTCAATCAGCTTCTATTTCCACCCAGGTATGCCCTCTACTTGGATTGACAGCACTACCACTGTTACTATCCCCCTATATTATAGTATACTATATAGGATATATATATCATATATATTATATTAAATATACATGATAAGTTTGTATTTTTGTTTTATATGCATCACTTCCATCCCTTTACAAGTGGCCAAGTGTATTTAGTACTACTGGTGTATAGCACACAGGGTTGGACTGGGGCCCACCAGAGAAAGGGAGAAGTAGGGTCCACTGGAATGTAAAACTTTCCTGGCACAATGACATTTATTGTTTTTTGTCCAATCCAACCCTGATAGCAAAGTTACAGCCTAAAACCACAAACAAAGGAATAACAAACAAGTAAAAATAATGTCAAGCTTTGTATGTAAACTCAGAACTAAAATAAAGTACTAAATATAAATAACAGAAATTTTCCCAATATATGTTGTACTCCACAAAACATCAGGCACCTTGGTATAAAAAAAGAATCTGATGGAATAGAATGGAAGCCCTGTGTTTATATTCTAAATTCTGAGAGCCCAACTCAACGTTATAACTTAACTTTCACTGCTTTGGTCTATCTGTCCATGTGAAATGCTTATCGTCATGCACCTGCTAATGTTTTTTTTTTTTCCAGTACAGGCTTGCTTTATGTAGTCTAGAGAATAGTCATTATAAAAGACAAGGCTACGTGAGAAAAGTGTCTCTTGTGAAATCAAGAAATTAGCCCAAGGTTCATAGTGCAATGGAGAAAAGAAACACCTGATTAGGTATTGCTAAGTTAATGTTTACCAGATCTTTCAGGCTAATATTCACATAAAGTATGTTAGTGGGACATTTGGATGAGATTTATGAAACCACCCATGCTCCAATATTTACTGCGCTGATTAAATGACCGTGCTTGGTTGTAAGTTTTTGCTATCCCGAAGGATAGTTTACACTTTGCAGTCTATGTTATATGGCTTCACTTGGCCCAAAATATCAAAGACTGTTGATCCAGGGAATGTCTGATTGCCTCACCGGATCAGGAAGGATTTTTTTCCCTGTTGGAGCAAACTGAACCAGGCTTTTTCTTGTCTTCCTCGGGATCAACTATGTCTATAGGGTTTTTATCTGGGATATGTTTACTTCCCTAGTGGGTAAACTTTGTCTTTTTTCAACCTAACTGACTGTAACAATGTAAAACTTTTAAAGTGATCTCTGCATGTTGGGTGCAATAAGATGTCAAAACTTATCTAGAACTATATTTAATTTCTGTACATTACCAATTACAAATCCCAGACTTCTGGGTATGGGGTAACAAGTCATCTACATTCCTTTGCCTACCTTATGTCACACCACTAAGTGCCTTAGCGCTGTCAGATGTGGTGGTGGTGGGGGGGGAATACAAGTTCAAGTTCTGCAAAAAAATTTTACCACCTCCACAATTCCAAGCTTAAACCCCAAATGCAAGCTTAGTTGGATACATTTTAATGCTCTGCTACCAATGAAAGAAAACTATGCATTTTGCATTGTAAAAAAAATGGCTTAGAGGAATTAATCATGCAATAAGTGATATGCAACCAGAATACAGACACTAGTGGTTTAAAATGAAAAAAAAAACATGGACTGGCCTATTAAAAGCCCTAAATTAAATTCCATTAATGTTCTGAATGGGGGGTGAAATGGGGAGTTCACCATACAAAATACAAACATATTTCAAATAAAGTATTTTGCATGGCCTTAATGTCAGAGACTGGTGGGATGTTATTTAATATATCTTCCAGAAAGTTTTTATTCAAATATAACTGTAGGCACTATTTGAATAAAGATCAGGTTCTGGCCTGTTCAAATATGTTGAAAAAGTCAACAACTTTCATGGGGTGTACCTACTTCTTCAACTGATTGTACTTGTTTCACATCGGTGACAAAGAAAACACAAAAACCACTAACATAACAACTAACTAGAAGATACCATACATGGAAGCTTTTATATGTCTTCAGTCCAGGAAAGGGTTTTACCACTTTTTTTTTTTTGTTTATGTGTACCATTGAGTTGATTTACAGAAAGTAAGAAGTCTTGCAAAGCTAGGGGAATTCCTCTTCTACAGAGTTATGTCTGAAACAAATGTTCCCATTGAAGGATATTCCGACATCTTTTGTTCTGTGGACAACTCTACATCTTTAAATTTCCCTTTCTTTTTTTTAGAAAATGATCACCAGTTGTAAATCTTATCATTGGTGACTAGGGATGAGCGAGCGAGAATATTAAGTTCCATCTTGCGGCGAATCGGGCCTTTCTCGCTTACCGAAAATGTAAGCGAGAACGACCTTCTTATTCGCCGAGAGGTCGAGCTCTCACCGAACAGAAGGATTTCCAGGGCAGCACCATGCATCCCTCTCCAATCCGCAGGCACTAGAGGTTAATTAACCTCTAGTGCATCGGGGATTGTAGTTCATCTGCAGTTCAGTTCCCACAGTCACGTGACCGTGGGAACTTTGCGGTCACAGCTGTGACTGCAGGCGATCCCCAGGACACTAGAGATTAATTTCCTCTAGTGCCCCAGGGATCACACACTTAGCCACAGCTGCAATCATTGAGAAGAGTGTGCGATCCCTGGGCCAATAGAGGTTAGCTGAGCAGCAGTTAGTGATTAACTATCATTATTTGGAGCTGCACAGCTTTTTTCAACCAAAACAGGCCGTCCTTATAAAGAAGCTATAACACTAATTAAAAAAGTACACAAAAAGAAATTTAATATGTTTCAGCCTTTGGGTGGATGTCTGTGGGTTGATAGCCTCTTTAATAAGACCAATAAGACCATTTTTTTAAGTTATTTTTGCCTTCCTCTGGAATAACTGTGGGTTTAGAGTTTTGAAGTCACAGGTTTTTATTATATTTAAGTGGATTTTTATTCAACCTAACTATGAATCAGCAACATATTTATATTCGCAGAAGATGTGAATATGTAATACATAACCCATGTATTACATATTTGCCGGTACACAGAACTGAAGAATATGAAGTATTGAGCATGGGGGCAAGACAAGATATTTTTATGCTACATTTCCAAGTATTGGAGGCCCAGGCAGAAGTTCCTGTTACACGGTCTATCCACTTTCTTTCTTGGTAGTTTATCATACACACAGAGATGAGAGCCCTACCAGGAAGAATGTGTTAGAAGAAATACATGAAGGAGAAGGAATGTGGTAGCAGTTGTCTCAGAGCCAGCACTTCAGGAACAACATAGAATGCACATCTATTAATGAAATCTATTAATGACATGGCTAGACATACATAGCTAGCAACACCACCCAGGTCACGTAGCCACATGTAAGACACTGTAGATGGAGACATTTAACCTAGTGACTTCTGGAACTGCTAGAAAGCCTCAGATCATGCAAAGATCATGCAAAATAAAGCTGCTGACTACAACTATGATCTAAAACAATTACAAAAATATCCCCATCTTTTGATTAGTCTGAACCAACAGCAATGTAGGCCAAAGTGACCATGCATCATCATGGGTCCAAGCTTCACCATCTCTGTAGGTCTTGGCTAGGCAGGATGGCTTTTACACATTTTCCCAAAATAATACCCAAATACTTCAATTTTAATGTAAATTAATAAAGTAATGTAGGCTTTGGAGTCTATTATTCAATCTTACATTCACCAAACATCTTCAGATGGAGAATTAATAACTACTATTGAAAACATATGGACCTGAAAGATTCTGCATTAGAGAATGTCAGCTGAATGTCAAATTCACTCCTTTATAAGTAGACCACTTTATTTTTTTGCTATGTACTTTGTATTTTTTGTATTGTACTATTTTTATTATTAGACCTGTTTTAGCCCAAGGTGGAGAACAGCTTTCAGTATTTCTAATGAACAATGGGAGCCTTTTATATTTATCTACATTTCTCTATCACCAAATCCAAAATCTCTGTGCTCTACATTAACTAGAAATTTTGATTTTCTCAGTTAGAGCCGTGCCCCGGGCAGTCTAGCAATCCCTGCAGAAAGGAATTAAAGTTGGCACAAAGGAGTTATTATTTTTAAGTTATCTGCTAGCAAGGAGTATGCGTGCGTTTGTTGCTACAGGATAATTGTCATATTTTCTTTGCTATGAACGCATTTTCTTTATGAAAGAAACATACTCTGTAGACCCTTTTCAGAAAGTAAATAATTGCAACTTTTATTAGGTCTGACATTCGAGCTATGCTTTGTTTCCAGTACATGTTGGCTGCAGCTTATCCTTTACAACTTGAACAAACTCCTAGTCTCTGGTATGTAAAAAAGTACATGCCATTTTTCAAATTTCTATCTGCTGTGACATAAATGCAAAGATTATTGTCTGTAATTAGAGGCCATACAAATGTGCACTTGTGACTGTTCCATAGTTTGCTCTTCACTGGTGCAGAACTGTGCTTACATGCAGATCAGGTAACAAGGTCTATAATAGGGAACAATCCCACACATACACACACATGTGTACACCCAGGCATGCAGAACTGGTAAAGTGAGAATAGTGTCTGGCAGGATGGAAAAGGCTGTTCTGCACTGAGCATTACTATTTACAGACTCCTCTGCTCAGAACAATAGGTGGAGAGAACATTTATTAAAGCTGTCACCAGTGATTAGGCTAAGATCCAATGTGACAGGTAGGAATTTACTTTCTGTTAAATAGGGTTATAATCATAATTTATCATAAGGATTCTGAACCGCCTTCCCGATCATTGCACAGATATTATACTGGATAAAATGAATAAGTCAAATGAAGGCCATTTCTGGCTTTGCACACAGTAACAGAAAATGGAACAAATGCCTTTTTTGGTGGAAAACATGGCATGCAAATTTTTTTTCACTTTGAAGAAGATATGAACAATACCTAAATGGCATTTTGGAGGCATATTTATAAACAGTGAATGTGACTTTCATCAGTCATCCATAAATAGTAAACTATCAAAAACACATTATAATTTTATTATTATTATTATTATTATTATTATTAATAAACAGGATTCAAATAGTGCTACCAGAACACAGCGCTGTATAATAAATAGGGGTTGGAAATGACAGACAGATACAGATAGTGACACAGGAGGAGGATAAGACCCTGCCCTGAAGAGCTTACAATCTAGGACAATGGTCGCCAATCTTTCGGACAACAGAATCCATGGACTCTGGACCGCGCATGCACGGGGAGCCGTGTGTCACTCAAAGGGGACGAAACTTCCCCCAGAGTGAGGTCATGATGCCAGAACCCACCCACTCTCCCATCTGAGGTCTGAGCCTGCGATGGGAGAGTGGACGGGTTCTGCCCATACTGTGGATATGGTCTGCAGCTTTGGCCAGTGCGCACTGGCGTATCAGCCAGACCCGCGGACCACCAAAATTTTCCCACGGACCACCAATTGGCAACCGCAGATTTAGGGGACATGCACCTGTAATCTGCAGTGAATATTTGGTGAAAGTCAGATTTACTGCTTTAAAAATATGCCACTAAACTAGTGTTACTCTCTTTTTGTCTTTTTTCCATCTTTCCTATTTTATTGATCATTTCATGGTACGTTTGTTTTTGATATGTTGTATTACTTGAAAAACAATAAAAATCTTATTGAATAAATATGCAAAAAATTAAACATGTCATTAAACCAATCAATGCACTCCAGTGTTGTCTACATGGCATTTCATAGGGTGGGTTTCCTGATGGTGACAACAGTGCCTGTCAATATGTATTGAAATAATCATTTGTAGTCTCTATCAGAAACTAATGCATTTGGGCAGAAATGCAAGAATACATTTGGGAGTGTATATATACAACAGAAGGTGCCCGAACAAGACTCTTTATGGGAAGAACACCAAAGATATTTAATATAAACTACAAATTGTAAAAAATATTAAAAACGACTTTTCAAACTTTACTTTAAAGTTGAACTCTGGGCAAACAGTTAAATGTCACAAATATAAAATATTTACCTTTCAAACAGGGGGAATCTTGGGTAAGGGGCAAAGGGGCATTTGCACCCTGGGCCAGAACTATTAGGAATTGTTATCTCTAGGTGGAGATACTTCACCATTAGGACATAAACAGGTGGACTTTCAGTTAATAACACATGGTGGGCTACTTGCTCTGTTTCATATTTGCAATCACAGACTTCAGCAGAGGGAGGTCTTCCAGAAACAAATTGCTTGGTGGATGTCATGTGGCTGAATTCAGAGAACTGCAATAGAATCTGATGCTGAAAGATATAAAAAGTGTGTCAAAATAAACCATTCCCACCGCTCTACCATAACTCTCAAAGTATGCATTCTATAGCCAACCAGAATCTGTTCCTACCATAAAAGGACCACAGTGTGATTTGCGCCATAGGCCAAAGGTATTTAGTAGTTTTCTGCTGTCAATCAATATGTAATTTTGTAAAGCATGTCCTGAAATTTAACCAGTGGTACCAAATCATAGAGCAAAGCTGGTGCCCTGATTTTCTTTAGTATAGTTCGGCAACAAAGAACATACATTTTATGACCCCCAGTAGAGCAGAAACTGTTTTATTTTAGTCTCTCTCTCAACTAAACTCTATATGGCCTTTCTGAGTAGAGAAGGCTAAATGAGATGAGGAGTTACTGCTGTGATTCATTTAATTTTTGTAATAACTTAAACTTGAGCTATTTGGCTCTGTAAGTAAGATTTTATTTTAGAAGAAAGCAGTTGAGAACAGACAAGTAAAAATGGTGTAACTAGATCTTATAATTGGAAAGCAGTTTGATTGCCCATGTGTTTTTTTTATTCTGGGCATTACTTCAAAAAGAGAAAATACTAAACAGATATCTAAAACTTTGCTTTTTATTTCAGCACATAATTGGTAAAAAAGATTGGACATGTGTACAAATGTACATGAAAAATCTATTAAAAAAGTACATGTACATGTACACATACAAAACATACAAAAGGAATTATTGGTATATACCGGTAGGTGTAAAGATTATCGGATAACGTAGTTACATGGTACAAATTTCATATATCCCCCTATAGCATGTAAGTATTTTAAGTAATGATCAGACTAAAAACCTTGTGGGCAATCTAACTGCTTTCCAGTTATAGAATCTGCAGGCGGTAGTCTGTGTCTTACCCCATTTTTCTTTGTCATCCCCCTTGTTTGACCCTAACTTGCCTATTCAAACTTTTCTAAGCATTGCATAAAGATCCTCTTGTTGAGTAAATATCTAAACTTGAAAAATGTTTGCACAATATTTTACTTTTACACTATTGAAATATTTTCTAAACTGTAAATGTGATATGTTGCAGATTGCTAATCCTAAAATGTAAAGGTTTAATTTTTTTTACCTGCAATCCTGCCAGTACCACATTTTGTATTCTATGTTGTCAACACTAACCATAATGTATATCTATGGATGAGCCACAGTCACCCTAGGACAGTGCTGCAGAACCGTTACCTTGAATATGGCTACAGAGGATATAGGAAGTATATTGCACAGAAGGATAAAATGAAAGTTAATTTTAAGAGTTTGCATAAACTTTAAATCTATACTGACATTAGAAAAAATACAATCATCTACAACATGCTATAAAACTGCTGTCATCCAAGGCCACTAAAATCATTTGTGTAAAGCCTTTGCTAAATACATGATTGCTTGATAGCAAGCAAAAAATTGCATATAATCCCCTGGCACAAACCAGCAGGAGAGCAATATGTATGCAGTAATCAGAGACATTAAGATACAAATACCAGGTAAAAGCAATCAGACTTGAATATATGTTGAACACAGTTAGAAACCAATATTTCTATTAATAATAGCAAGATCAAGAACCTAGTAGAAAGAGATTAACCAATAACTCTAAATTTCTTTCTGGATATGTCCTGCAATGTCCTTGTTTAATAGGTGCATTACGGAAATGTGACTTTCAGGTAATTAAACAACACCTGATAATGTAACTTTTGGTTTTGTTTTTCTGCAGGAACTTTTTCTTAAAACCACTGGGCTGTGTCAGGGTAGACACGGTACATAACCCATTGTCTAGCAAACAATAGCAAGGAACATAAATTTGGGATTCAACCATTAGCTAAGTTCAAATGTTAGACAGGATGAGTGATTGCAGTACACACCTTAAATTCAATTATTACATTTCTGCCTTGTAATCATCTTTTGTGTGATTCATGTTTCACCTGCTACTGTATCCTGTTAAATGGGCTGCCATATTGAATGTTCTTAAAACGATTGAATAGCCTGCCTAATAGAATGGGAAATTTGACCCTTGTATGGCCAGCCTTAGGCAAATTATATTTAAAGAAAAACTGTTGGCGTGTTCAGTATGCAAAGTATAGAAATCTGCTTGTTTGAAGCTCTCACAATGAAGGGATGGCCTGGGTAGGATTGGAATGTAGAGTAGGTTAGAGTAACTATTGTACAGTCTCTCCTAAGGTCCACCCAATTCTCCAGTGCTGTGGCAAAAAATGGTTAGGTAATTGTCAAAGCTCTACAAGACTGGAGATAGACTATCATGGGTGAATCTGGGTAATCCAGCAAACCCTGATCAGATTTAGTCCATGATTGAAGACATTTGCCATATAATAACAAATGCTTTTAAACAATGTCCACTTTCTCCTATGATAGCCCATATTCTCCAGTCTTGGAGACCTTTAATAAATCAAGCCCATAGTGTTGAAGCAGTTAAATCCCTCATTTGTAATTAATCATCTTACCCACATCCCCATTACACACTCCCATCATTAAAAATACTTTTACTTTCATTTTCTAGCAGTTCATTTTTACCCCTTTCCAGAAAGGAATTAGTATTTTGGTAGCCCTCTAAATTGTAAAAGTAGAGAAAATACACAAGAAAAACAAAATGCAAAGACCCAACATTGAACAGCTTCATTGGATCTCCTGTGACCTTTGAGGATGAATTACTCCACAGTGGCAGCAATGTGCAGTAATGGGATCTCCAATATATGATACCCACCTTACAGTGTCCCTGTGTGTCATTGTACATGATTATGTGTGATCTCATCACTCCCATTCTTTACACCTTTTGTTCAATCCATACTTTAGTTTAGAAGCTACTGAGAAAGTCTGGATGTAGAATGTGCAGGTGATATGATCACACTGGTATAATGTACACTGACACACAACAACTCTGCACATGGCTGTCTAATGTAAACCATAATGATTTTAGGAGAATATTTTGTTTATTCAGTTCTGTCCAAACCAAACCAAATGTGGGATTTCATGGTTGATTTTGTAATGTGCCCATATCTGAACAACCCCAGCTTTGTTAAATCTCTTTAAGTTCATAAACATTCTCCTACTGAAAGAAATCTTATGAGCTGATAACTTTTTGTACTATCTGTCTGTGCTGACTGCAGTCAATGAATTGTTTTTTTCACCATTGCTAAGGACTACAAAACCAGACCTCCCTATGTATTAATAAACAGTATTTATATAGCGCCTATATAGGGGTTGCAAATTACAGACATATACAGACAGTGACACAGGAGGAGGGGAAGATCCTGCCTCGAAGAGCTTACAGTCTAGGAGGTGGAGGAAGTATCACACAATAGGAAGGCGATATGGAGTGCTGGGTGAGTAAAGAGGGTTTAGTTTTGAAAGAAACTTTGCCATCAGTAATACATGCTACATTGGAAGTGAAGCAAAGGATCCTGATGTGTCCATAGAGAATGCATTGCGTGAATTGCTGTAGTGAATACCCCGTAGACATGAAACCTTGCTGGCAGAATTACCAGGTGAAAATACATAAAAAATCAATAAAGCAGTCATTACATCTAAGACTAATAATCTGCAATAAATTATAATTCCTTGGCTTAGATGAGTTTTATGGAACAGATAGACCACAGTCATTAAGCAGTGCCGCTCAAACCAAAAGCAAAGCTTGAACATAAGCAAACACTTGGTGTTCAAATATATTTACAAACTATACACAGAAATATGTTTTTCAAAGCATTAACATTCACTGATAAGAATATTTACATTAAGCTGATAACATTCACATGCATATCTACAACACCATAAAAAGACTATAAGTATCCTTTAAAAGGAATGGGTGATTTTGGGCCATTTGAGGAGAAGCAGAGGCTTTGTACGTCTGTCCTGGGAAGGGGTTGGTGTACAGAATCTCTGTCCTTTTGCCCAGTTTCACAGCACCGTGTGACGTCAATAAACTGACCTCTGCTTTGCCTACAGCTTTTACTCGCCAGTATCTGTTTGAAGACAAAGCCATAATAAATGAGTGAGTGTTTTGAAGAAGAGCATGGACATCATCTATCTTCTGTACCTAAGAAACATCATGAAAATTGCATCTGGTTAGGCATAACCAAAGCTATAAAACTTTATAATGTGTTTCCAGAAACATGACCCTGGAAGAGCATTTGTGAAGTCCCAGCAAAATGTTTTCCCAGGTTTTAGAGCAAAAATGAGACACCTAATTATTTTTCCTATGTATGGTACATTGCCAGTTGGGTTATAAGTTCTGCATTGCACATATGGAAGTTTGAGTTTAAGGTAGAAGTGGGTGAGAGGAGAGTTCACTTGTTTGCCCTACTTAAAGTTTATAAAAAGCCAAAATTGCTTATATTAGAATACAATACTGAATGGTTAAATCCATGTCAGATTTCTTTGCCATCTGTGTCCCATGGGGGGAGGGGTACATGATTTCTCGTTTTCTATATACAGAAAGGGTTCATTTTGTTAGCTGGGACACTGACAGTTATATTACTTTAGCTGTGGATTTACTTGTAACCTTTAGGACTATTTCAATTTTTTAATTGATGGAATATATTCTATATATATTTTTTTTTACGTCTGCTGCCCATCATTGCTTCTTATATGCCTGTTGCAATCTTTATTAAATCAATTGAAAGAATAGGGTTGGGTGTGCAAAATGTCACCCAGCTTTACTGATGAAAGTGTATCTTTTTTCACCTAATTTTTACATATAATTTCACTTTTAAGTGAAGTAGACAGGCAAAGGAAAGTCATCCATCAGCTACTAGGTGTGGCAGTTCATTTTCCCTTTCAGGGATCTCCGGTGAATATAGGGTAGGTATGTAGACCCTGTGCCGTGGGTGAACTTCCACTGTGGGACATAACACGGTGTCTGTAGAACAGAGTGTCTTATGGAAAAGGCTGCAAAGGACACTTGCACAAAAGATAAATTTGGGGGAGTGAGGGATTAAGGAAAGTAAAACTGGTAAAGTAATAGTAATTCACTAAATTAAACCAGTCTTTTCATGCTCATTTATAATCCCTGACATTTTTTAGATATCTCTATGGGTAATAAGGTTTCATTGGAGAATTTTCTTTTATCTGCCTTAATTCCTCTTGAATGTGTCATTATGTCTTTTGTCTGCTATACTTGGGCCACCTCCCTGTAACTTAGGTATGTTGTTCTAAGAACAAGATTATGGTAATTCACTTTACTCTACTGTTTTTCTGTTTTAAAATAAGTATAGTATAGACCAGGGGTCGGCATACTGCAGCCTTAGGCCAGCTACAGCCTAGCCGGTAGTTCGTTCCGGCCTAACGCCTCCTGGCCATAAGGATCATCCAGGGGGCGTTAGGAACTACTGGAGCCGCTGGAGCTCCGAAGTTGCTTCCTTGCTGTGACTCCTCTATTTATCGCGGCTGGCGTTGATACTTCCACCGCTGCGGTGGAATGCTCCCTAAAGGGAAACGCAACGCATACAGAGGAGAGAGTTTTCACTTCAAGGGTCTATCCCTGGTGGTGGACGGAGCCATTAGGGCGGGACTCAGAGTTTGGCCTAGTGTGCTCCCGCCCACCCCTGAAATGGCCTACTGGCCAAAAGAGTTTGCTGACCCTGGTATAGACAGACGACTGCTTGGTAATCCATGCAACATCCCGCTTATGCTCTTTTTCTCCAACAAGGTTCCTCCAGAGGTGGCTAGGGGTTCCTTGAGCAATGAGCCTTTCCGGACTCCTCTTTTGACTCCAATGATCTTTTTAGCTATTAATAAGGGTGAAATTCTTCCCCATGACCAGAAATGTAAGAGGCATTCTTCCCACTGATCACCACATTACTGTGAGCTGTGGATATAGTAGTTATAGCAGGCGTTCCCTGAAGACCAAAAAGTTATTTTAAAGGTTGGCCCATGTTAAAAAGGTCAAAAAAGGCGGCTCTAATACGTTTACACAAGACCACAGTTGTCTTATGGAAAGGATCTTGACACATATTAAGGCTGCCCTGACGACTGGTAACTGAAGAGTTTTAGCTAATGAGCAAGCCAAACATAGGAGAGTCTTTTTTTTTTTACAACTTTCATTGCCATTCCTGCAGCTGGACATATTTGCTTATTATTCAAGGACACAGGTGGCATGACTCTTGTAACATATGGCATTGCTGGTGTTAAAAGGTAAAGGGGGTTTCCATTTTTCTGTAATAGCAGAAATCTACTTTTTTACAGAGCTAAAGTGACCTTATAGAGATTTGCACAACTAGTTAGTAAAACGTGTATATCGACCTGATACAAAGTTCACAAACTCTTGCTGTAACTTTTCATTCTGTATCTCTGCACAGGCCAGTTTAACCTGCTGCATGTCATCACTTTCTCACTGTGGTATACGTTAACTATCTCAAGTCACGGAAATCCCCTAATCGAATGAGAAAAAATTGAGTCTAACAAATGTAAGGAAAAGTGTCAAGCAGTCCCAAAGAAGATAATTTAGACTGTACATGTAAAAAAAATGTAAAAAATCCTATTTATTTTATTCATATGTGTATTAACAATAATCACAGTGATTACAGAAACTTAAAATCTCACAATTGCTCCATTCACTTTGTATATCAACATTATTTAAAACTGTTTCTTTCAAGGTGTAACTGAACACCAGAAAACTTTTTTAAGATAAAATATAGTTGTAGGCCCTGCTCTGAAGCAAGATTAGCTACAAACCTTAATATTGTCTTCTTCTTCAGATATTCCTACAGACATCAGGTTTGCAAGCAGAGAAAATGTAATGTTAGTAAGTAGTAGGTACTAGGAGAAAATACAAATAGATAGAAAGAAATAGAAAGAAAGATATCTAGAGTTCAGGTACACTTTGATGAAGTTCCCCTTTAAAGCAGAGCTTTAATTCTGCATATCAAAATTGCAAGCTGGCAGGATTTTTGCCTTCTGGCTCTAGTCTACTAGACCTCAAATTTGGGAGACCTTTTCCTAGCTCACAGGCTACACATAGCCTGTCCTCCTAGGCCACCAGGCCTCAAGCTCCAACTTCCTCCTGATTCCTGCTTTTTTATTATTATTATTGTCCAGGTGCTCAAGGGCCAATCTAAAATTCTGGCCTGGAAAAGGGATGGAGTGCCTGGCCCACCCATTCCTTCCAGGACACTCCGAGCCTGGATCCCAAATAAAATGCAGCAATTTTGCCGCAACACAGTTACCCTAAATCCCTTTTCCAGGGAAGATTGAGGTTTATGATGCCAAATACCCCCTGTGCTTGCATCATGTTCATTACACAGATATGTTTACTTTATGTTCACTTAGAAATAGGAATTTTCTCCTTGCATGGGATATTTCAAATAGCTTAGTAACGTAAGCGTAGTAGGAAAAATTCACTTTGCAAGGATTGCCCCATGACGTGCAAAGAAATGGGGATTTTTTTATATTTCCCTGCAAATTGTTAGATGGTTGAGGATAGTGGAGTTTCTCCTCATTCACTAAGCTAAATAAAGTATCCCTTGCAAAGGAATAATTTGCTTGGCTAAGTGAACTGACAATATTTCTATAGTAAATTATCCCTATGACGAGTTTCCTTTAGGTCAGATTCCTTTGGTTACCTGCATTTTGCACACTTACTGAATATGTCCATTAAATTTAAATTAAGCATTAGCACTTAAGCATGGCATACACAGCATATGTGAGAGTGACCTGAAACAAGGACTTGTGTGACCTCATTACGTAAGATAAGTATATAGCATTTTAAAGACTGGTATGGAAATAAGTGGTTTTAGTTTCTTAGGATTCAGACAGTTTATGGTGTCTAGTCACTTTAAAAAAAAAGTCACACTAACAATACACAGTTTAAGCCATAAAATAGCCTAGCACACTTTATATGCTGACTCACTGCTTCTAATTACAAGGTAATAAAATAAGGGAATTACCCAGTTGATAAAGCACTTGAGATAAGGACAAGCTAATGTCACTGAACTATGAAATGCATTTAGGTGACTGTGTCTTCTATGAGAGACATACAGAAGAATGTAAAGTATAACAAGTGGCAGCTTCTTATGATAATCTCAAATTCTAAGCAATATTTAGGGGTATAACATTAATGAGTTATGATACAATTCAATTAAGTACTGCTAAGCATTGTAGCCAAAACCACCACACTGGACTAGAAGAGATGTAATCTACATAGGTGATTTGATTCTTTTCATAGCAGAGCAGTAACAACATGCATGCTTCATACTGTCTAGGGGGGAATACATTTGGGGGTCAGGAATGGAAGTACTTTCTTGTATTTAAAGAGGAATAGACTGCAAAGATGGAGACATAATCCTGCCCCTGTACAAAGCATTGGTCAGACCACATCTGGAATATGCAGTCCAGTTGTCCATTCTCCCTTGAGAAGAGACGTATAAGGGAGGATATGATCACCCTGTATAAATATATAAACGGTCCATATAGAGAACTCTCTTCTCCATTATTCACTTTGAAATCATTACAAAGAACAAGAGGGCACTCTTTGCGTCTGGAGGAAAAGAAATTTAGGCTCAGGATAAGGAAGGGATTCTTCACTGTAAGGTCTGTGAAAACGTGGAATCGGCTCCCTCAGGAAGTAGTTTCAGCAACTACTATAGATTGGTTTGGGAAAAAGCTGGATTTTTTTTAGAAGCACAGAATATAACTGGGTATTAAGGCTTTAAAGTAAACATAACAGAGACTGTTGATCCAGGGAACATCTGATTGCCTCATATAATCAGGAAGGGATTTTTTCCCCCTGTTGGAGCAAATTGAACAAATGATTTTTTTTGCCTTCCTCTGGATCAACTATGTCCTTAGGGTTTTATATCTGGGATCTGTTTATTTCCCTAGTGGTTAAACTTGATGGACTTATGTCCACTGCATGTAACACTGCTAAGAATGTAGCAAGGAGAGGATAATTCTGCTATTATGTGACAAATAGGGGCTGTCCTCTCTTTTTCACATAATCCTAGAAAGATCCGGAGGGCAGGGAAGTCTTTTTTGAGGAGAGCAAGCAGCAGCAGCATTTTTGAAACTTCTAAGAGGAAAGCAGGCAGGTAGTAGAGCTCTCTTTGAACTCCCAATAAAAAAGCAAGTGGACAGTGGAGACCTTTCAAACATGGTAGAATGGAGGTAGCATGTTTTGAGCATGAAGGTGATTTAAGGGACTTGGTTATTGGTACCAGGCAGGCTAGTCTGAGTATTTCAGAAACTTCTTATCTGCTGGGATTTTCACACACAACCACCCAATAATGGAAAATATCCGATGAACAGTATCATGTAAATGCCAGAAGTCAGATGAGAATGCCTAGACTGGTTTGAGCTGATATAAAAGCAACCGTAACTCACATACCCATACATTACAACTTCAGTATGCAGTGCTACAGTAGCACAATGGTCCCACCCCTGTCAGCTTAGTACGGGTACCTGAGGGCAACAGTTCACACAGGCTCAAAAAACTGGAAAAGGGAATATTAGAAAAAGGTCTGGTCCCATAAGACTCAATTTCTCTTATGACATTCAGATGGTAGGTTCAGAATTGAACATCAACAATATGAAAGCATGGATCCATCCTCCCTTGTATGAACAGTTCAGACTGCAGAATGGTGTAGGGGAAATTTTCTTGGCATACTTTGGGCCCCTAAGTACCAAACAACCATTGTTTAAATGCCACCACCTACCTTAGTATTTTTGCTGACCATGTCTATCCCTTTATGGCGCAGTGTACCTATCATTGCAAACTATGCTGCAAAGCCTGAATTGTCTCAAACCGGTTTCTTGACAATGACAATGACTTTATTGTATTCAATTACCCTTCCCAGTCACCAGATCTCACTCCAATAGATCACCAGCAGCTGCATGAT
>NC_092863.1:80139631-80144143 GCF_032062135.1 Pyxicephalus adspersus | reverse complement strand
GAGTTGGGGCAATTGACACATCAGCATTTATTTTTGTTAAGAAAACATTTATGGAGACCTTTAGCCTTTTTAAAGAAAACATGAATATAGGCAATCTCTGTAATGGGTGGCAGAAGATAGTCAATCAATCAGTTAGTAATCAGTAATTAAAAGAGAATATATATTTCATGCAAATACCTGCTGCATGACATACAATAGCACTGCCAGGGGCACTATATATTTACAGGAGTCCCAATGCAAATCAGTGACATCACTTGACACTGAGACGTGATCTGCAGTCATGCAATAATATCTGTTCTGATATTATATTACTGATGTCAGAAAAGGTGTATATATACACCATAAAATAAAAAAGCTGCAAGGATTGACACGGGCTGGCCTGAACTGGTTTAATCCAGTCTATTTCTACCACTTGTCTACATAGGAGAGGGTAAGAGCTTATTATATAACCATTGTTCTTCAAATGCTCACTGATAACTTTATCTGCAAATGCTAATGAGAAGAGGTTTAGTACAAACTTGCCTGACTCATAGGTTTCACAGGGATGGATGGGCACTTATCTTTATAATGACTGATTCCATTATCTTTAGGATTATGCTTTATGTAATGGAGTTGGTAGGATCATTGACCATTTGGAAGCTTTTGTTTCAGAATTATCAGTAAAATGTCACAGTTTTCTTTGCTGTACTTGAACAGAAAATTACCCCTGTCCAATCAAGGTAAGTTGCTTTACCTTTCCTTACCAAAGACAAAATGGTCTAGACTTTCTATAGCAAACACAATAAAATGTAAGTACAAAAATATAAAAAACAAAAAAATACTAATGATCAGGTAAGAGGTGCCAGTTCATTGGTGACAGGGGCAGCAGCTACAGGGCCTACAGTATGAGTTAACGAAATCATAGATAGAGGTTCAGTGCCAACAACTAGGAATTTTTGTGATATAATTTATGGAGACATACCTCAAGATAAAGCTTCTTAAGATTCAATATATCAGAAACTGCTTAAAACCAAAAAGCATTCTGGAATCATAAATAAGGATCCAGACACAGAACTAATCTCTAGACCTGCCTATGTTTAGCACAGAGATAGGCAAACTCCGGCCTTCAGGCCTGATACGGCCTAGCCAGTATTCCAGTCCGGCCTAAAGCCCCCCTAAATAATAAAAGTTGGATCCGGCCAAAATAAGTTGTCGTGTTATCGCAAGTTCCCACAATATCATCGAGTTCCTGCACAGGTAACCCCAATTACTATGCCTAAAGAGCAGAAGCAACATGCAGCTACCAGTCACCGGAAGGTTGTCCTCAAACGTTGCGTCTTCAACCCCGAATGGACTGACAAATTATTCTTCGACCAACGTGGCAACAAAGCCTTGTGTTTAATGTGCAACAACACCAACAGCACTTTCAAGCGGTCCAATCTCAAGGAGCATTTCGATGCCAAGCACACGCACATGCCACATGCTCAGTTTTCAATGTTGTTAGCCCGTGCCAAGCCTGTGATCACAATGTTTGGCAGCACTTATTCGTGCGAGCAGCTGTTCTTCAAGATGAAGAACAAGCTGCGCTCTCAGCTCACGGACAATCACCTTAATGAAATTCTGTTGCTGAAATCCTTATCATTAGAACCTGATATTGTATCTGTCCCTAAGAACATGCAACATCATGTTTCTCATTGATCGTACTGTATTTTTAAATAAAAAACCTTTCCTTGGACACCTTGTTTCTTCTGGCCTAGTGTGCCTTCTTGACTTCCTGAACTGGCCTAGTAGTCTAGAAAGTTTGCCAACCTGGTCTAGCACATTAGTAGAAATAGATGGATATTTCAAAAGAAGTTAAAAAGTTTAATTGTAATTATTCTTTTTTCTTACACTAAATGGTCAAATGTTTATGGACACCTGATCCCTCCGTCTACCCTTAAATACTTGAGTATGAAGCAAGATTTATTTTTTTACCTGAATGATCTACTAGAAAAAATTATCTATTTTTCTTAGTTTATACGCAGGGTATACCTAGTGGCATGTCCCAATACTGCATTTGTCTTTGGTTTGACAGATCATAGCTGTTGTTTGTAACACTTTACATGAGGGCACAACACAATCTATTGGTGGCCAACAATATTGCACTATTAAGATCACGTGACCCATAATTACTAACTCAAAAGAACACAATTCTTCTACCTGTAAAAAGATGAAAAAAACTAAACAGACTGAGGCCATGTGATTTTATTTTTTTCCTATTTGAACTACATGTTTAAAAATAACATACCATGAATGTATTTATTCACATTTATTTTATTGACATTTTTAGTAATTACTGTTTTAAATGTTAGAATTGTTTTCCAAGTCAGTGTAACCTACCTGTTTTATTTGGCAAAAGTAGGTTTATACTCGAGTGGTATATGAGCTTGATAGACATGCTATTTGAAAGGTATGGGCATTTGTAGGCAGTTTGCCCAACTTCTCTTTGTGAGGTAAGAGGGAAAACTTTCTACAGGATTATGGGGTACATCTTTAGGAATTAAAATTTGTCCATTTGTGGTCAGGTACCAATGTTAGATAAAAAAGAACTAGCTGAATATTACCATCAAATTTATTCCAAAGGTGTTCAGTATGGTTGAGCTAAAATCTCTGCTCAGGCCACTCAAGTTTCTCCCCACCTAACTCTGAATACATTTATGGAGCTGGGACACAAAAAGCCTTTTCTAAACTACTACCATAAGGTTGAAAGCCACAACTGTCTAAAATACCTTTGTACTATATGCTCCACAGTACCTGAACTCAATAATTTAGTGGTAGATCCAAATACTTTTAGCCATAATACGTATGGCTAAATAATAGTAACCCTATTATTCCCTAATTAACTAATTTTCCCTATCTTTCCTTTTGATGTTTTTACTGATTGTTCTTAGAGAACTTAGTATTATTTATATTCTATTTAAATACACGTGACTTTTTCTTAAAGTGAATCCATGTCCAGCTCATGCACACTAAAATATTGACATTATCCAAACACTTTAAAACAGGTCCTCATTATCTCTCTATCTATAAGTATTGCAAATTCATGTCATTTTCAAATTCACAAACAGATATTTTTTGGTGGGGAGCAAATCTTGGCAGCCTTCTAGTCTTCTAAAGTGATCAGTCAGCAGGTGTTTCTAAGCTGTTAGAAAATGATTACAAATGAATAAATTCTCCTTAGAACACCTTACAGCTATATACCTGCTTGTTATAAATATATATACATAATTTAATGATCATAGTCTGAGCAGAGGTGCACATTAACTATACCTATAATGATTTCTTAATATTGTTTATGTTCATTTTGATTGTGGTGTTGCAATAGAAAAAAAAAAAACATGCATTATGTAGACAAACAACGAGCTTGTTAGCAGACATGCTAACAGCTGGTCAGATTCTCTCAGTAATAAAAGTATAACAAATGAAACGTACGCGGTGTGATATGAATCCCTGTGCTCAATTATACAACTCTAATGCCTATACTGTAGCCATATAACACCCGTACAAGTCAGGTTTTTGTTCTGCCCCCTAGATTTCTCCCCAGATTTTTTTTCACCCTGATTTTTCCTTCTTTGTTCTTTTCCAACCTTCTACCTGACTGCTGCATTTACTGCCTAACTCCTCCGCTTAGAGATGCCAGAACAGACTAGTCAATATTTTCCAGGCCACAACTGTAATGTAAGGTAATGTATAATATATTTTAATAATACTCAATAAAATTTAACTTTTTTCACTGACACTTAGTAGAGCATAAAGTTAATGGTAATGATATTAGGTGCATATACAAAGTGACATACTTAGACATAGGTATATCTATTTGCTATAGTAAATTGATACTGGTATAAACATATATAAAACAATATATACATATATATATATATATATATATATATATATTATATATGTATAATTATAATATATATATATATATATATAATATATATTGAAATTCATATTGTTTCCCCTGAAATTGAAAGAACAATGATTGTGCTACAAATAGGTATTTGGTTGATATACATTTGTCTTGAGTAGCTACTGTTAACAGGTGGACTTATAACTGTGATTTTGCATTTTTAGGAGGATAGTAATTGAGATGCCTAGTTTGCAATGTAGTTTGGGGTAGTTTAGCCATTTTTGGCATTGTGTACTATGTTGATATGAGAAAGACCTTTATTAATTACTAAGGGCTGTATTGTGTAGATAGGAGAATGGTAGGCTGATCCTTAACCCCATCCCCCTAAAAACAAATGCCATCTCCCTAAAACAATTTTTATTTTACAAAAGGATTTTGTGCTACTTTTATAAGGTAAAAAAAAAGTTAAAATATATTTTTCAAGTGCAAAGAACAAACTATGGGTAACAATTTAATATGGGTAACAAGCTTACAATTTGGGCAAAAGACATATATACACGAAAAACAACAGTTTTTATTATTGATTCAAAAAATTATCATTTATTATTTGTTCAAGTTAAGTATTTATTAAGGTTAAGATA
>NC_092863.1:80133057-80138505 GCF_032062135.1 Pyxicephalus adspersus | reverse complement strand
TATATATATATATATATATATATATATAGCCATTTTATAATATATCAGCCAAATTTAATAATTTGTAATTCTCACAGCTTTTGATATTTACAGCTTTTACCTATTCACAGCTTTGGACATTCACAGCTTTTACCCAAAAATACTCTTGTTAAGCTGCAGATCAAAATTATATAAGTGCAATTTTATCTTCAAGTTGAAGTTCAATTTGCTTATACTTTGCCATCTGTATTTCATCCTTCCCCTTTTTTATATACCTTATAATTTATTTATATACCTTATACCTTACCTTATATTTATAATATACCATATTTAGGACACATTTACGCTATTATTAGGTATTTGTGCTTCTCAGTGCAGGGAGATCATGGTTGGTAGGAGAGGATAGCAGGTTGATGTACATAGCTTTCTGAAAACAGGAAGGTGTGGTAATGCTCACATTTATTGCTGAGTCTCCATGATTAAACAAAAACCACATTCAGTGATTTAACCGGAGGTCCAACGATAGCCAGGATGGGAGGAAGAGGTTGGATGATACTGGATGTTCTCCAGCCATGAAATAAGGTGGGGTTCATCTGATTTGCAGAAGCTTTTAATGCACATTATTAGAAGCTTACAGGGTGCAATGAATGCTTCCAGGTAATATACTGGCACAAGCATTGCCTACAGCAAATTCAGGCAGATATAAAAGACACAAATGTAGCTCTGTATTCTCCACTGATTCATAGACTTGCATTGTGGGATAGGGAAGTATTTCTCAGCCATTGTGTGCTACACTGAATGCAGAGTCTGCATGTATGATTAGCAAGCATGCCCTCACTATGTACCAGGGCTGTGAAGTCGTAAGCTAATATTAAGTCAGCAAAAGTATACTGATTCTATCCTCATAGCCCTACTCCATACATCTCAGGGGTGGACACAGGAAACAATGGGCCCCTGTGCAAAACAAACTTGGGGTCCCCCCCACCAAACTGACTTGAGGTCAGGGGCCCTTGTGCAGTGACACAGTTTGCACCCCCCCGGGTACATCCAGTATATGACTACAATCTATACATAGAAACCATTTGTTTTCAAACCCTAACAAATGCGATATGATAAGATTTCCATCGATATTAAAACGTTTTATGAGTAATAAAAAATATATAAAGACAATTTAGTGCCGCGTACTGGTAAGCAAATCAGGGAAGAGGAAGCTAATATGGGTGCAGACCAGCCCAGACTTCGAGCAATTCATAATACTAGAAGTAACATCTGATGTTTCCTGGAAAGATCCTGATCTGCTCATCGAGGTGAACAAATATTTGCATCTCCTGCAGCTGAGGCTCTGGTTTTGCAGCTTTTCGATGTTTTGTGAGGTTTATGCAATGATCTGGTTAAGTTCCACTCTTAAAGTAGAGGTGACCCACAAATAGATGACTAATAAATTAGATCTTGTAGTGGGTTTCGGTACTGCCGATCTGCTTCATCTTCATTGCAGCCATTCCAGTGTACAATGGCTACATTGCATTCCTTAGAGTGGGTTTCCTCAGTGGGCCATGCATTTATAACACTTTTTGGAAAACTAATTTTTAATCTCTATTGAAAGCCTGTACGATATATGCATGGTGTTACAATGCGGGAGAACATTTGGAAACCAGGGACAGAATTCTGTCATCCTATAAGGTTTTATCCTAATGAAAGCTGTGGATTTAAAATAGTAAAAACTGTTGGAAAGCTGCCACAGATATGATTCTAACAAGTCAAGATGTTGTTAAACCCATGGCTGAGCCTTCTGGTTTTGACAGATTCAACAGAAACACAGACACAGGAAAATACGAAAGCTTGCACTTCCACTAAGAAAATAAATGTTTAGCTATAATTACAGATTAACTTCTCTAGCTCTAGAACCGTGACTATAATGCAGGAAAGTAAAAGCTGCTGAATCATTGTGTCTGCTACCAATCATTCCAACCCCAGAATTCCCTTTTAAAATATTTATATTACAGATTGTGTAGTACCATGCTCCATATAACTCTCACAGTGCAGCAAGCAGCCGCCACCCTCCTCTTGTCCAGCCGACATAGCTGTAATCCCTACAAATGCAACCAGCAATAGTTCATTTGTCATTTTTTAATGGGGGAACAGGAAAGCTATTTTTCTCAAATAAGGTTGGCTGGATGTGTCAGTACTAGTGTTGGACAAGTTTTACTTATCCTTAAATGACACAAAGCTTATAAAATATTGATAATGCTATGTACAAAGCCTCTGGTAATTTTCCACTGTCAGGCCTGGTTTACATTGCTGCATCCTCCTGTGTTTTCTGTATAAGCACATTTAAAATGCATTATTCTGTGCAGCACTGTGATTATATAAACATGACTTTTTCTTTCATTCTTTCCATGTTAGCAGAACATTATTTGAGCGAATGTTTTGTTTCCAACCAGTACATTTCAGGAAACTATCAAAACATTTTCAAATTCATATTTTTTTAACTGACACCTGTCATTAATATACATGGACTGGCCAAAAACACACTCCCCAGGCCTGTGAGGACAGCGTTATGACGTGGGGTGCCTGTGGGGGTGGTGTTATGATCTGGGGTGTCTGTGGGGACAGTGTTATGACGTGGGGTGCCTAAAGAGGGAGTGTTATGATCTGGGGGCAATGTTATGATCTAGGGTGTCTGGGGGAGCAGTGGTATGATTTGGTGTACCCAGGGGGCAGTGTTATGATCTGGGGTGTCTGAGGCAGCAGTGGTATGATTTGGCATACCTGGGGGGCAGTGGTTTGATTAGGTGTACCTGGGGAACAGAGTTATGATCTGGGGTGTCTGGGAGGCAGTGGTATTATTTGGCGTACCTGGGGTGCAGTGGTATGATTTAGCGTACCTGGGGGGCAGTGGTATGATCTGGGGTGTCTGTGGGGACAGTGTTATGACCTGGGGTTCCTATGGGGGGAGTGTTATGATCTGGGGGCAATGTTATGATCTGGGGTGTCTGGGGGGCAGTGGTATGATTTGGCATACCTGGGGGGCAGTGTTATGATCTGTGGTGTCTGGGGGGCACTGTTATGATCTGGGGTGTCTGGGGGAGCAGTGGTATGATTTTGCATACCTGGGGGGCAGAGTTATGATCTGGGGTATCTGTGGGGGGAGTGTTATGATCTTGGGTCAATGTTATGATCTGGGGTGTCTGGGGGGGGCGGCAGATTTATGATTTGGCGTACCTGGGGGGCAGTATTATGATCTGGGGTGTCTGTGGGGACAGTGGTATGACCTGGGGTGCCTATGGGGGGAGTGTTATGATCTGGGGTCAGTTTTATGATCTGGGGTGTCTGTGGAGACAGTGGTATGACCTGGGGTGCCTATGGGTGTGGTGGTATGATCTGGGGTGTCTGGGGGTAATGTTATGATATGGGGTGTCCGGGGGGAGCAGTGGTATAATTTTGCATACTTGGGGGCAGTGCTGTGATCTGTGGTGCTTGCGGAGGCAGTATTATGGCCTGGGGTGCCTGTGGCAGCAGTTTTTTTTTTTATCTGGGGTTGTTTCAATTGGTCAGGTTAGGTTCAGCAACATTATGGACCCAAAACAATTAGGGCAACAGGCCAACTTAATATACTGAATGGCCAGGTTTTTTTATCAATGGATTTTTTTCTTCCCTGATGGCATTTTGCAAAATGACAATGCCAGGATTTATTGGGTTTAAACTGATATATATATATATATATATATATATATATATATATACATATATGTATATATTATAAAACATGTAAAATAGCAATATTAAATCAAATCTAAAATCAACAAAAGTCCCCAGAGTTTTCTTTTGTCAAAAAAAAAAAACAAATCCCTGGGATGGTCACTTTTTGTTTATGCTTTTAACTAGTGTTTATTGACCTTTTTACCATGAAAGCCCCTTGAAATAAATAAAATTACTATACCCACAGCTCACAATATATTAATGTGGTGGTCAGCCTTACAAATAGCCAAAAAGTTCATTGGTGTCAGTTAAATGGAACTGAAAGTCACACATTTCTTTTTGCTTATGGAATTCCTAGCAACTTCTGGAGGTACACTGGTTGAGAAAAAACTGCTCTTAACTGTATGGTGCATGCACTGTGTAGAGGAGGGCTCGTGCTGGGGACAATGCAACTGCTGTGCAAGCGCAGGGGTTATATCATCAGTGGCCATCAAATGATTGAAGAGGATTGATGTCTTCACGGAAGTCCGCCATGGAGCCGGGACAAAGCTTCCAAAGATGCCAGGCCCTGCAGGGTGGCTGAATTCTGGTAAGTATGTCCCAAAACACTGCACAACAATGATTTTTCTACTGTGAATAACACATGTGATTTACATGATATTGAGTGCGCTGATTCCAAATCTGAACTCTATCTGAATTTGCACATACAGATTTTAGGTTATAGGTGTGCTATAGCTGTTCAAACGGTCGGTAACAGCATATGTATTTTTTATAATGTTCCCATGTATTTTTACATGGGAACATTATAACAGTTGCAGCTACCACTATGCTCACTGCCGCCTCAGCTGAATCACGCCCCCTGGTGGCATGCATGTTCCAGCAGCGGCTGGGCATGTCTGGGCAAGTCAGTGAGCTGACGTCAGAAAAAGGTATATAAGGCGAGATAGACCAAGGGCTTGTCTCTAGTGCAAAACCATCTTATTGGATAGTACAGCTAGGCCATAGTGAGTCTGTTTTGAGCTAAAGATGAGCAGGCGCAGCTGTGGTAATAAACCGGACAATTTTTGCTACATATGTGGCAAATTTACCCCGTGTGATCAATGTAAGAACCTAACCAAGAGAGTGAGATTTGCTTAACAAGTATAACTTTTGATGTAAAATTGGAGATTAGGAAAAAAGCTGGGCACCTCATATCTGCTGTCAGTTGTGTTAGGTTGGCCTAACACAAAGGTTGAATGGGAAAATGCCCTTTGCCGTGCCTATAGTTTGCATGAGCCAAAAAACCACATTTGCTTCTCTACCGACGTGAGTGGTCTGATGATGGAGTTAGGTTGAGCATACATACCATAGCAGTGGAGATTGTTCATTGACTCGAGCAAAGCAAGTTTAAAGCTGTATTGCTGCATAAAGGTAACAAAAAACCTTCTATTTCTCTTCCTCATGCTGAGGGAATGAAGGAGACATACAAATCCATGGATTTTATTTTGAAATTGATTAACTATTCAGAACAGAAGTGGAACATTTGCGGTGACCTGAAGTTGGTTGCTCTCTTTCTCAGCCTGCAATTGGGATACACAAAATATATGTGATTTCTATGCCTGTGGAACAGTCGTGATGACAGCAACCATTACAAAGTGAAAGAATGGCCACCCAAACCTGATCACACTGTTGGCCAGTACAATGTGAAGCATAAATCACTCATTTACCTTCCACCACTTCATATTAAACTTGGGTTAATAAAAAACTTTGTTGTAGCAATGGATCGTGGTG
>NC_092863.1:79987679-80132759 GCF_032062135.1 Pyxicephalus adspersus | reverse complement strand
TTCCCATCTGGACTTCTTCCCACAAAATTTGGGTGATGTGAGTGATGAACAAGGGGAGAGGTTCCACCAGGACATTTCTGTTATGGAAACAAGATATCAAGGCCGGTGCAACCTAAGGTCCTGACGTCCTAGGCAAAATCGAACTCCAGATTTGGATTCAGCGCACTTATTTTAGTATAGGACACATGGATTAGACCAAGTATCAGACAATATTTGTTTTTTTGTGATGCAGTGAAATCAGCTGTGCATACATGATAATGACCACCCACCAAATTTAGCTCCTCTTTAAGCCTTGCTTACAACTGAAAACAATTAAGAAATATTGCCTACTTATATCTTTGTTCCAATTTTCTTTATTATTTGTGAGTAGAATTACAGCAACATGTGGCCTGCTGCCTCCCTAAGCTATGATTGCACTGTGGGTGCAGTGTTCATAGGAGCAGAGTCTGCACCAAGGGACCCCTTCTCCAGTGTCCTTCATCCATTCAAGACAAAGACATTGTTTAACAATAGCTGGTCACAGTAAAAACTACTTCAAATGTTTTAAAAGTTTTAAACAGATATTAGCAGAATGTGGTTCAAGTACAAATACAACAGACAATGTTGTATATGGTATTGGTGTAAACGGAAATATTTCTAACAAGCATTATAAAGTAATTTAGATCAGTACAGGCCAAGAACAATTGAATGCCGATCATTCTGTGCAGTCTCTTGATGTTGTGGAGGTATTTGTGATAACAGTAACATTATCAAAAAGATGTAAACATGGGTAGGATCCATGTGAAATAAAAGGAGTAATAAACACATTTAACCAATCTCAAATGTTATTTGTCTGCCATACAGCTGCACCCCTGTAATGCGGTGTATCTTAGCCAATGCAATAAATGTAATCAGGGATGCAAGGAACGAGACAGAAAATATAGACACACCAAAAGGAATAAAAGGAATACGATTTTTGCACACCTTTGAACTTCAATTAATGTTAATGGACTAAATGTGGATCTCAGCCATTTAGAACTTCCCCCTTTGAGTATTTTTTTTATGTCAATAATGTCTCACCAGCACAATAATGTCTCACCAACATACATATATTTTTCATGAGGTCATCATAGAGGAATGTAACCCATCCTTTAGCAGGCATCCTTTCAAGCTTAAATATTGGTTAAGGATGATCATTGGTTAACAATGTTCAAGCACTGATCATTGTCTAATTTTTTGTGGAATTTAAAAGACAGATCCAAGGCTGCCAGCTAAGATGACCACTTAGTAGTTTGGCTCTGTGACCTTCCTGGCCCTGTGTGTTCTCCATTGATGACGGAGACTTAGCTGGTGGAGATCAGAACACATTTAGGACCTGGTACCATGCCAAGGAAGCAATGGGGAGTGGACAGTCTGCACAAGGTTGCTTATTTATCACCTTCCCCAGCAGATGACAATGCCACCAGAGTCTACTTTAATTTCAATTCTACTGGAGTAGACCATGAGTCTAGGGAACGCAATAAGATGAGGCAGACAGGCACATAAACCAGGGTAAGGAGTCAATAACTGGGCACAGGAAAGGTAGTTCCCTATTTTCTAAACAGGCACCTAAACCTAAAGAAGCTCCAACATCATGTGGGTTGAGTGCCCTTAGTCAGGAGGCTTTCATTAGAAAGCAGAAGTTACTGCCAGGGCTAATAAAAGAGAGCTGTTTGCTTCTTCAAATGACTTCCCATCTTATCAAGGGGCCATCTTATTGTGGACACCACAATGAAAGAAATGCTCATATACTTGAGCGTGTCATTGAACTCAGAGTGAGCTTTGGAGCAGATTAGATCATATAGTGAGCAAAATTCATTAATACGTAGTGACCCACAATGAAGTGGTGGACTTTCACAATCTTTTACAAATTTAAAATAGTGGCACTGGAAGACAGGTCACACGGAAACAATGCAAAATTCATGGATATAGCTAAAACCATTCCTCGGGAGGAACTGGCTAAATTCCTGCAACACCTTATCCTACATGATTTGCCTAATATCTTATTTTCTGAAATAGTTATCAACAGAGTACACTTGCAAAGCCCACCATAGTAACAGTGCAATATTCCAGTTCTGGGTACTATGGTTCGCAAGATAACCTTGATTAATACAAAAGTACCTAAAAACCTTAAAACAGTCCATACAAGAAAGCAGCCATGCAGCAAAAAGCTAAGAGATTGAACTGTGACATTGTGGTCTTTTAGAAAATGCACTCTAATGTCATGAAATCACCTAAATGTTCTTACCAGAAGTTCATGGCAAAACCTGAAAAGAAGGTATGTGGTGTACTAAAAGACAGCCTCACACTTAATCTGCAGTTTCTATAAGAACTTGCTATATACAATGTGTCTGTGATTATCTGCCAAGCCGTTGGATCAGAACGGGTGGGATTCCTGGAATGCCAACTGATTTGATTGAAGTTTCTTTTCTTATATATAACTCTTTCATTGTTAGATCTACCTGTCCTTGTATGATTAAACATGTTAAAATCTCATTTACAGATCATAACATATTTAACATATTATACCTTTGTTTTTCAATACTTCCTAAAAACATCAGAAGTAGTAGACCCACAAAAGGTAGTTCTGGAAATGCAAACAAAAAAGTATCCAAAGTTTTCAAAGATCTGAATGAAGGATAAGGGTGCAAAATGTCTCATAAAAACATTTTATTACCGCTCCCTAGTTTTTTAACATATTATACCTTTGTTTTTCAATACTTCCTAAAAACATCAGAAGTAGTAGACCCACAAAAGGTAGTTCTGGAAATGCAAACAAAAAAGTATCCAAAGTTTTCAAAGATCTGAATGAAGGATAAGGGTGCAAAATGTCTCATAAAAACATTTTATTACCGCTCCCTAGTTTCTCCCAAAATGATCAGATCAAAGAAGGATCATTGCTTAATCAAGTGGCAAATATCTTGAAATACAGAAGGAATATTGGGAAAAATTAGGAGACATATGGGTCCCCAGGTATTTCTCCTAAATGTGTACTTATATGATTTAGGTTTCATTAGGGGTTACAGGATAAGTGGAAGAGTTTCCATTTTTGTAGGATTTCATTTGTAACCTGGCAGCCTGCCAGGCATGTTTAGGAGTTTATTTTGGTAAGGTAAAGGCATGGGGTTCAGTAACCCATAAAATGATGATAACATACTCATTGTGCCTGACTCAGATATCTCCATGTTAGACATTAAAGCCTCCACCAGGGACTTGATAAATGGGACAACATGAAAACTCTTAGACAGTTAAATAAAAAGATGGCCACTTAGGATGAGGGGGCTTCACTTGGAAAGTGCCCTTAGGAACAAGTAGTTTCATGTAAAGTTGGGTATTTAACAACGTTTCTTCACAGTAATGTCTGTTTCTGCTGAAGAACTTTTACATAACTCTTTGGACTCCACAAGCTTATGGAAAGCAGTCAGAATAATATCTAGGTGTTTCAGGGGTTGGAGACAATTATAGAGGCTTCTATAGTAATTTCCAAAGTATTTGCTATATCGTGAGGATTGTAAATGGAGTTTCAATCAGGTTGGAGTATGAGTTCTGGTGTGTTTTTATCTATTTTAGTTTGCCCGCTAACATTCTATAATTCATTATTTTTTAACCATAGCCGTGTTTTTTCACACAATGGATGTGGGGTTGTGGGGGATGGCAGTCCCATAGGGCCAAGGCATAGGCACTGAGGCCCATATATGTCACACATCTTATCTCATACATTGAAAGTGATATTTACATCAATGGCAGCATTGTTTCGAGATAATAGGAATGTTATTTGAAATTGGTTTTGTAGATTTGCTGTCTTGGGGATTGGGCACATTTATTGAAGAACTGCTGCTAATAAATATTCCAGGACATAGGGTCTTGTGAAACGGTGGTGTATACATCTTTACGATCATGTTTTAGAAAACAATGATATGGCTAGCATAATAATGATTCATTTGCAATTCATACTTGAACCAGGTACTTGGATAGAGATGATTATAAGATTTATATAGCCATAGCTATAAACTAAATATCTTATTAAGCATGCTCATGGTTTTTGGAACGGGATCAGATTAACCATTTCAATCTGGATTGTGCACTAAAAGTCTTTTTATTGATTTACATAGATTTTGAGGCTACACTGCATATTATTATTTTATTGGTCACTTTCATTTTTTATATAATAAATCATCTTGTCAAGCCACTTGTTTATTGCTGTAATTAGTTTTCAGGATTTTAAGAATATAATTACCTACAGACACTATCAATCTTTGCACACTCCAATGCTGCTTTTTTAAAAAGTGTTAATGCATTTTTGTATTGTGTAATTGTGCATACGTGTGGAAAAGGAAAGGTGAGTAGGAGTTTTTCTCGGACATCATGCCGCATTTGTTCATAAAAAAAGAAAAATTTCAGAAAAAAAAGTTCAGAAAAAAATCAAATTGCCAGATACACTTATTGCCCACATTCATGGGAGCTTAGACAGGGGATTCTACCATACCATTGTCATTTAGGTCCTACAGGTCCTAAATATATTGATACAATAATTTGTAATCTGATGCTCTTGTTTGGCACTTTTTTGTTAAAGGGTGACAACCTTTGTACCTGCTTTCCAGCTGGGTTCTGTTGCCTTCCTGTCACATGCTCTTCCAATAAAGATTGGTATTATTATTATTATTTACCAGCATTTATATAGTGCCAACATTTTACGCAGCGCTGTACATTTAATAGAGGTTGCAAATGACAGAGGAATACAGGCAGTGACACAGGAGAAGAGGACCCTGCCCAGAAGAGCTTACAATCTAGGAGGTGGTGGAAGTATCACACAATAGGAGTGGTGGGAAGTAGTGAGGGTTATAGGAGACAGAAGAAGGGTAGGCAGGTTTAAAAGGATGGGTGCTCTTTTAAATGAGCAGAAGGTGGCAGAAAGCTGAATAAGATGAGGAAAACCATTCCAGAGAGTCGGGGCAGCTCTAGAAAAGTCTTGAAGCCGTGCGTGTGATGAGGTTATGAGTGAGGAAGTCATTAGTAGGTCATTGGAAGAGGGAAGAGAGCAGCTGGGGGAGTATTTTTCTATCAGGTCAGAAATGTAAGTGGGACATGAACTGTGTAGGGATTTGAAGGCAAAGCACAGGAGCTTAAATTTGATTCTAAAGTGAAATGGAAGCCAATGAAGAGAACTACAAAGGGATGCAGCAGAAGAGGAGCGGTAGGAAGGAAGGATGAGTCTGGCTGCAGCGTTCATAAAAGATTGTAGAGGAGAGAGTCGGGTTAGTGGAATACAGAGAGGAGGAGGTTACAGTAGTCCAGATGAGAGATTACTGGTTCGTTTACCATGCAGCAGTGGAACCTTGAGACTGGTAAACTTCCATATATTACATTCTTGTTTTTGGGTTTATATATCATTAAGGTTATGTTAAGACTAGCAGTGAAAGTAAGTGGTGCTACTGAGGTTCACTGATTTAGAAACGAGAAAGCACTGTCAAATAAAAGTGGTTAAAAACACTATTTTCCTGTCTACTTACCAGCAGTATGGTTGCAGTAGAAAGAAATATATACTATTACAGCAAAAACACAACAAACTTACCCTTACACAATGGGAAATACAATAGTTACACTATGTTAACATCGGCCATTCGATTATTGTGCATTTACAGCTTTCTCATGCCAGGGAACCAGTGCCTCTCTGGAGTTGCTACAAGCAGCTTCTTCCAGCAGCAACCCCATGCAGAATGAATGGGGGTGGCAGTGAGTGGTACTTATTATGACACGTTAATACATTCTATTCTCCTCTACTTACTGCAAGACAAGAACAACACTGGAAAACAACTCCTATAGCAAAGTTGGGTACTTATGATAGCTGTAGGTGGAAATTCATTATATTCTTTTAGAAAAAAAAAACATTAATGTGTTAAAGGCGTTGAGCTTTACATTTGGCGGCATTAACCTAACATGGAGAATGGAAAGTTTTCTATTGTCATAATATAAGGGAAGGTGACACAGACAGAGATAAGATCTCAGAGGCCATAGAAGGAACAAACAACACTGACTGGTGCACTTGACAGCAAAGATTAATTAGATTGTGACTGTAAACGTAATTTGTTGTGTGACTCGAAATTTGCAATTAGTTAACCATTGTAAACCAGCTAGTAAGCGAAAGGGGAAGGATATCAGGAGTTCACATACTATAGAGGTACTTCAGGAATAATGGAAAATTTCCACTAAGAAAAGGAATTTTTTTATGTACTAGTAAGACTGGATCCACCGGATGACACACATTTCTCTTGTGATGTAAAAGCACAGGTGATCTGGTAAGAAATATCGCAGGGAGATTAGCTAATGTCCCCAGTGTCACATAATTCAAAGGAAATATTGCTTGACTGCCAACACATTTCTTTGAAAGTGAATAACCTTCTTTGAATTGCATATGAACTAATATTTAAAGTAAAGAAAATGCCAATATATGCACAGATACAAAATAGATCAGCTGAGATTGCTAGAACTGTCGCTGATCAACCTCTTATTGAAGCCTGAATTGTTCCGCCCTACATATAGGACATGGTGTCTAAGGGGAGATTTGCCTTACTTTTAGGAGATCCTGTCTAAGCAATATAAACCTATTGTGTGCCCTATTGCTTTACCGCTAGGTGAAGATCATTCACAGCCGAAAAAAAGAATCAGTACTCCATTTCCCTAGTCTAAACAATGTAAAAGTTCATTGATAATGACGAGAGTTTGACTTTAAGTAACGTTTGCTAGAAGCAATAATTGCATCATGCTAAACTGAAATCAGAGACAGCTTTCGGCATTAAAGCACGTGTGCATTGTCTCTGCTCCGTGTGATGGTACTAATATATACAAACACATTATATTTTACCTCTGCTCACAAAACCATTACAATAAATTGCATGCCGCTTCACACCGTATACATGATTCATCCGAAATCTATAGACTAAGGGAGGTGGCTGCCTGATTATACATAATTGTCTCTTGTAAACTCAAAGGTACAATTTAAGAGTTTGGAAGAATGCTATCAAGACCCACATATATGCAAATATATAAATATATATATATATATATATATATATATATTTATATATTTGTTTACTATAAAGCCCCTGAAAAAAAAATAATCCATGATCTTTTATTAGCAGAGAGGCTTTCATCTGAAACAACCTGCGTAGATTACAAATATTCTTATTATTATTATTATTAATAATAATAATATTATTATTATTAATGAACCGGATTTAAATAGCGCCAACATATTAGGCAGCGCTGTACAATAAATAGGGCAGACAGATACAGAAAGTGACACAGGAGGAGAGGACCCTGCCCCGAGAGCATAGATGAGTGAAATGGTGAAAAAAAATAATAAAATCACATTATTGTGAAAAGAAGGTTAGCTGTGACAGTTCCAGCCCTGGATCTCTTCAATAATGAACAGCATTATGATGAGGTAATAAGAAGGCAGTCTAATAGAGGACAAAGAAGGATGGTATTCCTGGAAGAGGCTATGAGATAAGTATTCAGAGCCTGTCTTAGCAGACTAGAGGCGTGGGTGCTTTTAAAACTCAATTTATAGCAGAGGCGACCACAGATGAGCTGAATAGTGATAATGTTGATATGTTGATGTTATTGGTAAACATAATATACACTGGCATGAAATAATGTGTAATTTCTATAATCTATAAACTATATATCTTATGTTGCGGCCTCATGCTGCAATTTTTAAAACCATTTTATTTTTCTCATTTATCTGCACTCAGTACTCCATATTATCAAAACAGAATTTAAAACAACTTTGTAAATTCAATAAAAAGATAAAATGAAATATCACATTTACATAAGTATTCAGATCCAAGTGTTGATTGCAACAACACTTGGAATTTAGCTCAGGTGCTCCCATTTCTCTTGATCGCTGCTGAGATATTTCTGCACCTTGATTGTCCACCCGGGGTAAGGTAAAATGTTTGGACATGGTTTGGAAATGCCTGACACCTCTCTATAGAAGGCCTCATAGGTGACAATGGAAATCAGAGCAAAAGCCAAGCCATGAGATCAAAGGAACTGCCTGCAGAGATCAGAGACAGGAATGTTGCAATGTACAGGTCTGGGGAAGGCTAAAAAAATGATTCTTCACTGAAGGTTCCCAAAAGTAAAGTGGCCTTCATAATTATCAAATGGAAGACGATTCACACAGCTGGAACTCCAAGAGTTGGTCACTTGGCCAAACCAAGCATCTTCTGTGTGGACATGAGATGGGTTCCATAAGTTCCATAACTGCAGACCTCCACTGACCTGGGCTTTATGGCAAAGTGGTTAGACAGAAGCCACTCTTCAGTGCAAAACACTTGCAGTTTGTAAAAAAGCATCTGAAGGACTCTCAGATTGTGAACAAGACTCCCTGGTATATTGAAACCAAGATTGGATTATTTTGCCTCAATTCTAAACCTTATGTCTGGAGGAAACCAGGCACTGCTCGTCAACTGCCCAATACCATCCCAACAGTGAAGCATAGTGGTGGCAGCATCAAGCTGTTGGGGTGTTTTTCAACAGTAGAGAGTGGAAGACTGGCACTGCACTAATGCAGTGCTTGTTTTCACATTTTTTAATTATTTGATGTCTCCTAGTGTTTCCTGCTTACATGCACTCCAAAACAGGGTCCCTCGTGGCAGAAACAACATGTATTAATTTGATAAAAACAGCAGATTTGAAAATAGTTTTAAATGCCAAGAAGAAGTTAAAGCTTGTAATAGATTTTAGACTTTGAATTTACATATATTTTATATAAAAGTTTTTAATAAAAATGGAGCAAGTGAATGAATAGAAAAACTTTTGTGTTTCTAGTGTTCGCAAATGACCTTTATGATTATGGTGAATGTGCAAGTTTATGTGGTCTTTTTTATTGCATATTTATATAGTCATTAAAGGCAGAGCATTATTAAATATGCATATTATGAGTTTACAAGCTTTCCTCTTCTGGCAATGTGATGTTCCAGCACGCATAGTTAAGAGGAGAAACTGATCTCAGCGCTGTGGATTACATTTACACAATATTGTGGAAGCGCTGAGGTTTTACTGCACAATGTCATCTGTAAATGAGGTTCCATAGGGTAATGCTTGTAGGATTACACTGATCTTACATAGGAATATGTATTCAATCCACAATTAAAGGAGACAATCTAAAACCACAGCTGAATGTATGCCTGATAGGGATAAAGTAATGGTATTCTATGTACTTAAAGGCAGGCAAATATTTATTTTTAACATTGGTTTCTATGTGTCTACATCTACTAATGTTAATATGAAACATTTCAGAGGCATCCTTGGATCTTAATAGGGATTGGTGCAAATACGGACTCGGAATATTCCACCCTGGCACCACCTGCTGATGTGGATTTGGCTGTAAAATGGATCTGTCACCATGAAATAAAATTATCCAGCATGATTATGCAGGATGAAACTGCTACCGGTCTGAGCAGAACATACAAGTAATGTAAAAATCTCTACCAGCAGTCATGAAAGATATATCATTCCTCTTCATTACAAAGCACTTATTAAATTTGCCATCACCAGCCACTTGCATTGAAGGCATTTTATTTTCTGTATATTCTGGAATATTTATAAAGCAGCTAAAGAAGTGGAAGAAGCAGGTTCTTCGGTATATCTTACTCTCCCACAATGAGAATAATAAGTAGAACACTAATGGCATCACCATCCTATTTGAAACCTTTTGAGACTAGCAAAAGAGCCACAATAATTAATTTACTAAAGAAATTTAGGCGTTTCATTTACCAAGGTGAATTATCCCTTTGCAAAGGATAATTCACTTAGATTGATGAATGTCATGAACATTGACTTTGCAAAGGATATCCAATATTATACAAGTAATAAAAAAAGCATGATTTTCCTTGCAAGTGATCGGATGGTTGAAGTCAGCAGAGCATCATCTCATTCACTAAGCCTAATACAATATACCTTACAGGGAGATAATTCACTTTGCTAAGTTAATAGCCTGTATCCCTTTATTAAATCAACCCCACATTGTTTTAGGTGACACTACAGATATACAGTGACAATAGGTAAAGCAACTGCAGAAATAATTCAAGAAAAAAGTTTTTTTTTATTGCACCGACTTTTGTAGATGTCTCAGGTTTTAAAAGCAGAAATAAATCCTAAAATGACAAAACTGTGACCAGGCAGATCCATTTTTTTGCAGAAGTATCAGGTAATGACCCTTCTGCAATACAAATACCCTTATCTTCCTGATTGCAGCATTTTAAACATGTCCCTGATCTTTTTCAGGCACCACAATCTTTTTCTGCTCTGCTCTGGGTTCCCGAACTTTAGCTATCTTAATTGGCTGGTGCGGGAGTTCATTCTGTCCGGCAGCTCTGGGCATTGCCTGTCCCTTCGGCAAAAAAATCCTGCCCAATTGCAAATTTTCCTTGTTGAACTATAGTTGCACTTTAACAAATCCTAATTTTTTGTAAGTTTAGTTCCACCTTAGGGTAAAGGCCAAAGATGGTGCCACCCTTCTATGCAGATTTTCATTAGCTATTGGGCTGTACATATGATTATCTATGGCACCAGCCATTTGAGGGGTGAAAGTTCAGTTGAGCACACTGACAACTGTGACACTTATATCTTGATTGTAACTGTTTTTGGAAACAGTTAAATCAGTGGGTTTAGTTCCGCGTTATGTTCTTGGCTGTACACACACTTCCCCGCTCAGTCCCCTGCTGCTGTCTCAATCCAGAACTTGGCAATGTAAAGCTGTATCACATTCACACAGGTCAATTCCCTTTCTTATGCTACCAGTGTAAAAATTCACCAGTTTTATACTGATTACCCCTTTGCTGCCTCTTACTTTATAACCTGGCAGTGTTCTACACTGAACAGAGTCATCACGGGGTGAAGGAAGTTAGAGAAAATTAGTTTATTCTGCTGGCAACCTTCTCCCATGCAAACCTAGGATGCTGCATCTAGACAAAAATCACCTAAACCACGTGAATCACATAAAAAGCTTTGTTCATTTAGAGCAGGGGTGTCAAACTCAAACACACAGTGGGCCAAAATTAAAAACTTAGACAAAGTCACGGGCCAAACTTAAAACTGAAATAGCACCGCTACCACAATTCCCTGCATCAAGAAAACAGTCCAATGCGGGGCTTAATGTTATGAGTGGCTGGAACTCCCTCTTTACATAAATAGCACCGCTACTACAATTCCCTGCATCTATAAAACTGTCCAATGCGGGGCCACGTATAGGCAGAGAGGCTGCTGGTTCATAGACACGAGTGATGCAGCTACTACAATTCCCGGCATTACTTGCGTCTGTAAAACAGTCCAATGCGGGGTGACGCATAGGCAGAAAGACTGCTGGTCTATAGACGCGAATGATCCTGGGAATTGCAGTAGCAGCACTATTTCAATGCAGCAGCGAGCCAGCTGAAATTCAACTTTAGGATTCCTTTGGGGGCCAAAAAAAAAGATTTGGCCCACGGGCCAGAGTTTGACACCCCTGATTTAGAGCGACATGTAAGGCTGCATAGGAATCTGCAATTTTTGTCACTGGAAATAACTTTTCATGAACGTTTCCAGCAATGTTGACTTGATTTAGCAGTTGATATAGCTATTGACTTGTATAGCGGTTGTTCCCCATCTGTCGTTGATTGATCAGTCCTGAGGATCCATGAATGACGTCGGGCAACTGATGTACCCATCAGATTCTCACCTGAGATGAACACAACCATTTGTCTTAGGTGAATCCGCTGACGTCTGTTGAGGTTGTCTTTATAGTTTTACCTTCACTGCTACCAATAATATTAGTATCATCACTAGGAGCAAAGAGGTGACCTATAGAGTGAAACTGTTTATCTATATGGAAACTCTGTATAGGTTCTTTGAAGTAAAGATGAATTTTTGCAGCCACCAAGTAAATTGTTACTGGTAAATTCATTGTTAATTCAGACGGGCTTGCACAGACACACAAAGCTGAATTCCCCTATTCGGCATAACATGCACAATGAGAAGGGAAACAGTGGGAGGAGAATTGGTTACATGGTCTACAGACCATGGAGAAAGCCAGACTGTAGTTTCATCAGATAAAGAATAAAGACTCCGGGCTAAAAATTAGGATTTTTATAGGCAATTGGAACCAATGGGACGTTTAACAGAGACATAAGCAAAGGGATATAATAGGTATATTTGTTATATTATTGAAAACAGCAAGGTATTTAATGAATCAACTTTATATCAAGAAAAAAATATCTCAACTCCAGGAAAACAGCTAAATATACAATTGAAATATACACAATAGAGATGATTTACTCGCAGTAGAAAGCGTAATTCTGTCCATCTGTTAGTGAGGTTTACACAGTCAGGTTGGTGGCCTTGTATTTCTCTAGAAGCAATACAGCTTGGTCACAACTCTGCCCGCAGCTTGTAACTATTGAAAGACGAACAAGTGGTAGAATAACGACCTTATTTACACTTTATTTTCTCCTCCTGTCCCAATGTTGAATCTCAATACATTTGCATACAGCACACCTGACTGTTTCTATCACCCATATATTCTATTGTACAATGGATTTCAAGTTGCTGATATTGAAGTTGAAGTTAAATTTGAGTATTTAAGCTGGTTGCTTTACAAAAGAAATGTTTGTAAATCTGCAGAGTTTATTTTAACTGAACTAGCTCTGGGGAGTTAATAAATTATAAATATTGTCCACCCCCTTGTCTGCTAAAAGATCTAGCACCTATTTTTTTATTTTAGGGGAGCTAACACAGGTATATTCCATGGTACTTTCCTTTGCTGTAACCACTGTTCTCCCAAAGTCACTCTTCCAGATAATCTAATAATAAGTTATTGCTTAAATTGCAGGATCAGTAGTCACGCGATCAGGATAAGATGTTGCCTTTGTTCGGAATACCCACATTTCAGCACTTAAAGAAGATCTGAATCTGAGCTGGGTCTGTAGGCTAGGTATTATTCTATGTCGGGTAATCCCCTTGAAAAATGTTTGTCTTGTAACTGCCCTGTAGGGACAGAAATAATAGAGTTACCCTATAAAGTCAAAAACATTTGACATTGACCAAGTTGCTAATCAGTTTGGTGTTCTAATGTATGGAGAACCACATTCATATCATGTCAAAATGATCAGACAGAAAGCAAAAGAGCTTTTAAGGCATAACATTAGATCAGTTTTACTTAAGGTAGAAAGCATCCTATAAACAAAGTACATAAAGTATCAAATATTAGTGCAAACAATGATGGCCCTTGGCCGTAGTAATTACAATAGTTTAGAGTGAATGCACAGTATGCGGTTGGTTCTGATCCCGACATGTTTCGTCAATAGGCTTTCTCAGGGGACTTTTAGAGAGACTCCTAATTAGCAGAGGATCACTGATAATAATTTCTGTTTTCAACATAGAGAGAGTGATGGTCACACAGGATGTTTTTTTAGAAGGATATAAATTTGTATAAAGAGCTATACCCAGGGAGTCAGGTGATTCTATCTGGTGCTATATGAAATAGCTTACAGTAGATACATCCAAAAGGCACTTTATTGGCTGTAGATTGGCTATGAACTTTATTTGTCTAGGAGGAAAAGATGGACATAGCCTTTAAGTAGCTGGTAGCTGGTTTTGTGCTGAAAAATGTGCAAAATCCATTATAAATATGATTTATGCTCTGGGCTGGATGTTAGCTTTCAGAACTACGCAGCCATTTTTAACACAGAATTGTTAATTTATTTGAGTGACCCTTGTAAAGGCCAAACCCCAGCAAATTCTGAAGTATGCCAAACTGTCTCGCTTATTCTTAGCTACTGATTTTCCCAGCATTTAAATAATTTACTTGGCAGATGGAGTCACAAGATCCCCCGAGTTTAAGATATGCGTGCCACAAACTAATGACACCGTTTTCAAACAAATATCGCTGTTGTCTCAAAATGTTTGGATTCACAAGGGCACTCCTGTGCTTGTTACTCATCACTTTATAGAACAAGCTGGCTGACAAGGCTTCACAAAGCTGACTTGCATGCTTTTCATACCAGACATGTAACAGTGTACCACCAGCAGAATGCCTGGAAGGCCCAGTGATTGAAGCTCATCACATACTCGAGTCGTCTTCGGGACTGAATGACTTTTTTTTAATTGTAAAGCAACTTGATCACTTGAATATAAATTGTAAATTCGCCTTCCTGCAATCTAAGACTCTTAATACTTACTTCTTCCGCAAGTTGCAAGTCCCAACAACACTGTCTCAAAGAGCTATGGCCTCCAGCAAAATCTATAGCATGTGACCCTTCTGGATGTGTTGGATGCCATGGGCTGTGGTTCCAATCCTGCTGGCACCTATGAAACTACAGGACATGATAGTGATTTAAAGGGCAATTAAAAGAGCCAGAGAACATGGAGGGGAAGGGGTAGGGGCTTGCATCCAACACAGCTGGAAGTGTTGAAATCAGATTCTTAAAGTGGAACTAAACCTAAAATTTAAGGAGTAGGCAGGTTTTGTATTGCAGAAGGGACAGGCTATATGTTTTTGGCAATAAAACAAACTTACCAGCCTGCTCATCATTTTTTCTTGGAGTTCCTCTTAGAGTTCAGTTTCTTTTCTAAATCTCTCAATTAACCCCTGTGCCAATCATGAGAGCTACATCATTCCCTTCTGGCCAACTAAGGGAGGTAACCAGGTGAGCAGATTGGTGCTGGCAAGAGATGGATAGGTAGGTGTATTTATTTTATTTCAGAAGAGACATCACCTGTCCCTTCTGCAATATAGAACCTGCATGCTCACATTTTTTATGTAAGGTTTAGGTTCTCTTTAAAGAGATCCTATCACTAAACAATTAATTTTAAACACCCCACACTTTCCATAAGTATATATGCACATTTAACACATTTATGTATTTTATTTGCCTGTAAAACCCTTTTTTTGTGTAGACATCTAAAAGCACCGGGACTGCGGCCATTTTGGAGGTGAACTCATCAGCCCCAGCAGACCCGGGGCTCTTACTCCAGAGAAGCTCAATAGCAGTGTTTCTCAACCAGGGTTCCTCCACAGATTGCTAGGGGTTCCTTGAGCAATCAACATTTTGTGATTTAACCTCCCTAGCAGTATATTTCTTTCCGGTTTTATATGTCTAAAAGCGGTACATTGTTTTTCATGAAACTTTTATTTTACAGTATATTATAATAGTATGAGTATAATAAAGTTTGAAACACAAATTTATGTAAAAATATGAAAATAAATAAATAAAAATATTATATATATATATATATTTATATATATATATATATATATATATATATTTTTTTTTAAGTTTTAAAAAAGAATAAATATTACAGTCATACTATTATATATACTGTAAAATAAATGTTCTTGAAAACAATGTACACATTTGTACATTTAAATCCAATTAATTGAATTCAATACAGTTATTTTGTATTGAATGCAATACAAATGGATTTTAAATTTCCTGCCCTGCTGGCAATGTACACACACACCGACGTCACCCGGTGACTCATTGTGTGCAGAAGACGCCAAAGGAAGAATGAAGAAGACAGGAATTTTACGATGGATGACGCGGGACACCGGCGGATCAGGTAGGCGTTGTATTTACTATTACTTCCTATAGGTTTACCTACCCTGAGTGTGACTCCGGGTTACCGCTTTCAGCAACGGTTACCACTAGGGAGGTTACCTGACATCAATGGGCCCTTTGGCTATTTGTAATGGTGGTATTCTTCCCACTGGACAGAAATGTAATAGGTATTCTTCCCATTGACCATCACACTAATGTACACTGTGCTGTGGATACAGCAATTATAACAGGGGTTCCCTGAAGACCTGAATGTTTTTTCAAGGGGTATTCCCATGTTATTGAGGCCCAGAAACACTGCTCTGTGGTATTCTTTTCTCTCCTTGACAGCAGCTACATTTATTAGAAATGATGTATTAATATTATATATATTATAATATAATATACATTATATTAATAATATAATAAATTATATATTATATTATTAATATTATATATTATAAAATATAATATATTATTATATTATGTATGGAGGTGCAGAAGGAAAGGGCCAGGCTGTAATAAGACACAGTAAGAAGGAAATAAATAGAAATACTTCCAGTAAGCATTTTACATGCCTGATTATTTCTGTGCATTTCCGTGTAATTTGTTTTTAAGTTGGTGGCTGGGTCTCTTTAAGATAGTGTATTAGATTTAGTTGGAAAAATGTGTAATCCCTGGGTGAAAACTGTGCAATCTTGTATGAAGCTTTTATAAATAGGCCCCTAATAATCTTAATTTGCAGGAAAGTTTTTTTGGGGGATTTTGCACTTTGAAATGACAAAGTTGCTTTAAATGCTTGCAGAAAAGCATCTTTAATAATACGAGGTGAACAGAAGATCCTCCCTACTAATAGCACTTACAGACTGCAAAGTGCATGTGTTCACTGTGGACTGCTGCTTATCGACTGAGAAGGCCACGCTGCTGGGTAAAAGCATGAGTTCACATGAGAGGAAAATGGAATCTCTGGCAGCTACCCATAAGACCTGTAAAAGAAATTACCTTTCATAGAACAATCTCTGCCGGCCTCTGAAGTGGGGCCGTGAGATGGAAAATCAAAATAGCAAATGGGAAATCCATTCCCCTTTTATTCCTTAGAGGATTTCATGTTTCAAGTGCACTGTAAGTCAGAAGTTCATGAAATCATTAGGTGATATTAATTATCATATAGCATTAGAACCTCATTCTTTAAAATAAAGAAGAAGTATATCTACAATGAAGGGTTGCCAGCATCTGGTCTATTGTTAGAGCAGCCCAGGGCAGAATTGCACCAATCTAGGTTTAAACTTACAGCACAATCACACCTACTTACTAATGTGCATTGAAATATAGTGTGTAATATCGCAACACACACTTGCTCACATTACATACTCTGTATATGACATTTATTCCCCAATGATTCCCTAATGATTCCCCCACTCATTAAGATAATGCAACTCTGAGCACCAGAATGCATGGTAATGCATTAGCATGCTCTGGAAGATAATAGTGCAGGTGCAATTTGGGTCAAGTGTGAAGCTTTGACAGACAATTCATTTTGAATAGAATGCCTTAATGCAATGCATGTTAACACGCACATAGCACAAATGTGCATGCGTAAAATGTGTAACTTAGTTAACACAACACATCTCAGTGGGAAGATGTAAATGTTTCCTTAAAAAGAATTATGGGATTATATATAGAAATACAAATTCTGGATGAATTAGCAGATCAAAATCTTTTGTAAGGCACCTGTGTTATTAATATTAATATCATTAGTAATCGTATGAACAAACAAATACAGACAGTGGCACAGGAGTAGGAAAGACCCTGTCCTGAAGAACTTACAATCTAAGAGGGGAAGTAGCACACAATAGCAGGGGGATATGGAATGGTGGGAAGTAGTGGGGGTTTAAGAGACAGAAGAAGAAGGGTGGGTGAGATTGAATAAATGGGTTTTGAGTGCTCTTTTAAATTAGCAGAAAGTAGGAGCAAGCCCAATAGGACAAGGAAGACTATTCCAGGGAGTTGAGGCAGCTCTAGAAAAGTCTTGGAGCCGTGCGAATGACGAGGTTATGTGAGAGGAAGTCATTAGTAGATAATTGGAGGAGCAAAGAGTGCGGCTGGAGTTGTTAGTTTATAGTGTTAGTTATAGTGGATAACAAGGTAACAGCAGACCTTGCAGTAAAATGCATTGTCTATATATACATTATATATATCTTTACAAATACATAAAACATGGGTAATTAGAGCTTTATTTAGGATAATTAACTAAAGGGAATCATAGATAAGGTTTAAAGTATTTATTTCTGTAAAGCTGTTGGGCTGCACATATAGTAATAAATATTCTGTTCTTTTATGTTTTGTAATTTTTTCCTAGGTGTTGCAGGAAAGTTAAAATACTGACTGCTGCTCTCACACACAAGCAATAATCTGTTTCTGCTTTGGTTACTCTGTGATAAATAACATATTCTGCAGCAGATACATTTTTGTTAGAATGTTACTGGAGAAAACAAGCATAGGAATTTATCAGTGATCACATTGGAGAGTTACTGTCTTTCCCGAGTTACATATATCTTTTCCACTTGGTGATGAAGTGACCTGAAATAAGCATGGGGTTATCAAGTGTTGTGACACCTGATATGTAAAGCAAGAGCTCCAGAGCTTGCAACAATTCATCAATGTCAGCTCACATACTTCTATTCTGCCATGTTCCCTGTAGAAAATGCAGTCCTCCATTGTTTTATTTTATAATATTATTACTTAGTATTTATATAGCGCCAACATATTATGCAGCGCTGTACAAAGTCCATAGTCATGTCACTAGCTGTCCCTCGAAGGGGCTTACAATCTAATGTCCCTACCTCAGTCATATGTCTTCAGTACATTCTAATATCAATTTTGGGGGAAAGCCAATTAACCTAACTGCATGTTTTTGGAATGTTGGAGGAAACCGGAGTACCCGTAGGAAACCCACACAAACACGGGGAGAACCTGCAACCTCCATAAAGATAGTGTCCTGGCCGAGATGCTTTTTGTACCTCTTCCAATCTCCCAAATGGAAAAAGAGCTCTAGTGGCAGATTCAAATGACCACCCCCCCCCCCCCCATACACACAAACACACACATACCTATATCCACTGGGCTCCAAATATTATAATTGTTAAACTATGAAAGTTGTGCCTGAACAATTTCTAGTGCCCAGAATTATTCACAGGTATTCACCAGTGTTGTCTATACTTACTATGCCTTGTTTTATAATGTAGGTGGAAGTGGCATTCTTGGTAGAGGAGTAGGACTTCCTCATGCAACCCCTGACAACTGATGATCTTAAGAATAGTCAACTGGTTACTGGTGAGGGGAATGGTTTAAGCCCCTGTCGAAAAATCACCATTTACCATTGGGAAAGGAGGGAAAGAACCCCAGAGGACCTAGGAGACCTAGGAGAAGAAGCCGCAAAAGAGCAGGGCTTTGCTTTCTGATGCTAGTCCCACCAGCTAGATGACTGATGGTGAATGGTTATTTGATAACTAGTAGGGGTAATGATCAAAAGGCAGCAGCTGTGGTGAAGTAGCTTACAAACCTAAAAACAGTAGCAATATAGGAAGGAGAGGCAAACAAGTATACAAGTAGATCCTCAGAATGATCATTTTTGAACTGCAGGTCCTCAGATGCAGGTTTTCCTTAAGAGGGCCCTCAGAACAATGAGCAACATAATATTGACACAAGAACTAGTCAGTTCTTTAACCCAGTTTGGACACACACTCAAACTCTCAATCTCTTAGAGAGATTGAGAGTCTAATATTTTTCAATACAAACACAGTGTCATTTTACACTGGCAATTCCACATGTGGTTTTTCATACACAATCTTTACACATACCACTGGATTTATCCTACAATCACATTTCAATTTTCACTCAAGTCTTTTTATCCCCTGAGGAAGCCACTTAGTTTGGGTGAAACGCGTCAGTAAAAATAGAGGCATGAGAGATGAACTCGTTGAGTATATCACTATCAATCTCTATCTCATTCTTAGTTTCTATGATCATGTAATATATGTGTAAAGAACGTTATATGGTAATGATAGGAATGATATGTCTAGAGCATTTATCTAGTACAACATGAGATCCGACAAAAACTTTTCTGTTATATATATTTGTTTTATTCCATACAAATTTACAAATAAACACGATAAGATTTAAAAACTTATTGCCACAAAAAAAGCCAGTCTTTTTCTCTCTTCTCTCTCTAGGAACTAGGCTATTATATCCTAAAATTGCATGTTAAGAAAGCTCACACTTAATTAGGCTTTTTTTCTCTTTTGGATTGAACGTAGGGACCATTCACTTGGTTGTGTGTTTAAAATATGATGAACACTTTACTGAGCTATTTTCATTTAGAATGAAATGTAAGCATTTTTTTCTAAAGGTTTAATTACGCTTTTTTCTCATAGAGTGGTATGTTAAGAACATTCACTGAATTTTTTATTAAGCTAGTGGTCCTGATTTATCAAAGTTCTCCAAGGCTGGAAAAGATACACTTTCATCAGTGATGCAGAGTTATCCAGCAAACCTGAAATGGATCTGGTCCAGGATTGAAAACATTTGCTAACAAATACCTAATGACTTTTAGGAAGTCCATTCCAGGTTTGCTGGTTTACCCAGCTTCACCGATGAAAGTGTACTCTCTCCAGCCTTGGGGAACTTTAATAAAACAGGGCCATTGTCTCTAGGGATCATATGTTGAGAATGTTTGCCAAACCTCTTACTATTTCTCCAAGGATCACAGATAAACCAGAAATAGTTTCTAAACCTTTCACAAAACTAGTCTGGGCACATTCATCAATCTAATGCTTTCATTGACACCTGAGAAGACTCTATACAACTTTTTGCAGCTTGGAAATCACCTGATCATCCCTAGCATTGACCAACAACTAAGGAATGTCTAGAAGAGTTTTATAGAATGACCCCCTGACATAAAGGAGTCACAGAAAATATCTCATATGTGCGCTGCAAAATTGTAAGAAAGAAAAATTTCATTTTGACCATTTTGGAAATGAGATTCATTAAAGAACTCATCTGTTTCTCTTGTTTTGAAATTCCCTGGCAATATTTTTAAATCTACTGGCTTTACACTTCTATTATAAAATACCCACAAGACTAATCCCGAACTAAAATGAATATGTTGACCATTTCTATCATATTGATGTTGTAATGGTTCCTCTTTGTTACTGCATGCTTTATTAGTTGAAACATCAAATAATGTAAATTACAGAAACAGCAGGACAAACCACTCAAGGCAAACAAGCGGCCTAAAACCCAAAGGAAAGCTTCACTTTCAAAGTAATAAAACCATCATGTATATAACTAACAAACCATCACCAAGACTTTTGTCAGAAACCCAGATTTTTTTTTTCTGTTTAAAATTGGCATTCACTGACATGCTGTTGGCTTCATTCTAATATAGATTTTTTTTGTAATCTAAACATAAATGATTGTTCATTTTTTAAAGTTAAAAGCATACATTTTTATAAAAAATATAAAATGGTTGTTATACTTTGTGAACACACAACTATAATAAAAGAGTTTGGCTGTTCTGGATGAGCTTAATCTAGGAAAATTAAAATAAACTTTTGGACAGAATTGCAGAAAGGACAGAACCACTGGAAGAGGATGTCAGAGTCTGTAATAATATCCTGAGAGAGATTCTTAGTCACCATAAGTGACCGTGAACCAATCATTTATAGAGACAGGATAGCTGTGAATAGTAAGCTAATGTATATAGGAAAATTGAGCGATTATTAATTTAAGTTTTACAGAGGTTAAGTATAATACTGGACTACTCAAATTATTCAGAATTTTAAACTTTCCAAACATAAATGGTATATGTAGGTTGAGAAAGTTGTTCTAGATTTGCAACTACTAATTTCACTCACTATTTGTCTCACTGTTTCACTGTTAGCCTTTTTAGTGTTACCAGAACACAAAATATTTTTCATGATGACACTTTTAGATGAGATTGTGGGTGGTTATGATTTTTTTACGGGCCATATCTGTTGTAAAGGTTGTGAAGGACAATGTTTGAAATTTAGTAAACACACTCCATTTAAGCATATAATCAGGTGTGGGTGTTTCTTTAAGGGAATTGTTTTTTAAAGCAAAAGGTTAATGCTACTAGAAAAATCAGGTTTACTTCTTTGGTACACCCGACATCAAAATTTCTGGCCCAAAGATCTAAATAATCAGTTAACAGCAGCAGAAAAACCCATTGTTCGTCTGGTTTCAGAAAAAAAACTGTTATTCAAGTATAGTGTCCCCCTTAAGGAATAAGAGGTCAACTTTGGTTTATGCTGGATTGCTCTAGATTTTGGGTTCTAGATTCACTAGGGAGGGATGGTTGGCTGCCTTCTGTTGTAAGGGAGGAACTCTGGTGCATTTACCTATAGGACCCATGGTGACATCTAGCACTAAAATAGGTTAAATATATTTGGGACTGGAAATAGGGGTGCTCTTGTGATGGTCTTGGAGAAACTAGGGAAAACAGAACAGGCCAGCCCTAAGCCAGGGCCAGGACGATGGATCACTGGAAGAGTCTGGTTCTCAGTGATCCCCATTAGGAAAATCCAAAGTAGGAAGAGGGACCCATAAAAGAGGTACTTAAAGACAGAAGCCTATTGGTGCTAAAATTGGGACGGCCATTTCAGTGGGGGGATCCACTCCAGAGAGATGCTACCGTCTATCATGGGTGAAGAATTGATTGAGGATGCTGGAGGTTACTTGTCAGTGCTGTTTGTGATTTATGGCTACTACTATGCTGCCCTCTCTCTTGCTTGTTGAGTTACAATAAATTACCCTAATTTAGGATATACGAGCCTCTGTGCCAAGTGACAGGGGTACAACCAGGAAAACTGCAGCCACTCATGCGGCAATGAGTGCTATATATATTCTCTATATATATCCTCTCTATATATGTCTCATATATACAAATCTTAAACTAAATCCAAAAAAGAGAAATAGAAAGGAAATATTAATTCTAATACATACAATAAAAATCAATATATACCTTGCTGCTTTTTTCTGTATAATAAGCTTTCACAGTCAGTGGTAACATCTTTAGTCTCTTTCATCTTGATACTGTAGGAAGGTAATAACATAAAATTGTAGTCTTTCTTCCACTGTCTGAATCAAGGTTAGGACAGGTTTTTTTCATGTTTGCGATTCACAGCATTGATGAAGACCTAGACGGCGCCAGCAATACCATGCATCTTGGGAAGCAATTAAAATAGACACCCCATGGTTTATAAGGTCAAAAGTACAATATGCAAGTGCATTGAAAGCATTTAGATATTGTATTAACAGTATAGCATAAATGCAGCAAATGATGTTGCAGAATTCACATAATGGTATGTTAAAGCAGACATATACCATTTATTATTATTATTATTATTAAACAGGATTTATATAGCGCCAACATATTACGCAGCGTACACTTACATTTCTTTTCTAGATTGTAACTATCCAACTAACTGGTAAAGTTTAAAAATTGTACACAAAAAAGTAAAATGTACTTTTATTGATGATTTTTGTTTTGCTCCATTCCCTCTATTCAGTGTTGGTGCTGTGGACCTTAACTGAATTCCTGAGCATTGCATATTGGTATAGGTGAGGGAGAGAGCAAACTTTAATTTTTAATTAATTAATTTTTACACACTAGCCATGCAATGGGCTGGTATTTTTCTTTATCAATAGACCAACATCATGGTGATTCCAACATCAACAAGAAGTAGAAAGTTAAGCAGGTAAAACACAATAGACATTTTGGGCCTGATTTAATAAAGCTGTCTAAGGTTGGAGAGGATACTCTTTCATCAGTAAAGCTGGGTGATCCAGCAAACCTGGAATGAATCTGGTCCATGATTGAAAACATTTGCTAACAAAAAGCAAATTACTTTTAAAAAATCTATTCCAGGTTTGCTCCAGTCCTTGAGCACTTTATAAATCAGGACCTTTGAGAGAATATGTAGTATTACAGCATCAGCAGTGAATTATGAATAATGGCGACAAATGGTTCTTTGTGAATGTTTTTTTTTTTTAATTCTCAGTAGCAGAACAATTTAAGCACTATTAGAATTTTTGACATAAAGTCTGATAATAGAGAAAGCTTTTTAGGGGGAAACAGGAATAACTATGAATTATCATAAATGAAAATGTATTTTATAACAATATTTTATTACATGTGTAGGTAGACATGGGCAGAGCAAGGTGGTAGAATTCAGTCAGTAAATGATGGTGGTGATGGTAGTGTGAAACGGCATTATAAGGATTCAGGTATATACACATAGAAATAATACATAACCACTACATGTGACTGCCCGAATAATGAATCCATTGAGCGATAAGGGAATCCGAAAGGTTTCAATACCATTGGGCTTCAGGCAAGGCAGCCATTAGCAACACGGTCTTGTTCTTATATAACCATGAAACTAGAGAACATGAACTTTCAGATAGAAACTTGAGTGCTGATTCAGAGTCAGAGAGTGCTGAATCAAAGTGAAAGAATGACAAAAGCTGTGACCTGATGATCTAGAGTTAAGCCTTTGATGACAACTAGTATCCACAAGTCAGAAATGGACATGGCATCTGCTAGTGTGAAAAATCATTTCCATGCCAAAACTTTTGGCATCTCCCTAACTTTTTAACCAAATTACTAAAAAGCAAAAGAGAAATGCAACACTACGGGCACAAAATCTCAACCCTACTGACAGCACCAAAACAAGTTTAATTAAATGAATCACAGTGGTTAGCATCCTTGGGATAGGTTAACCTTCTTCATGTCTACACTTCTATGCCTTCACCCACAAACACAGCATAAGCACTTCTACTATAGCCACATAATTCCTTCCACACTTCTACAACTGCCATAGGTGCATTCAGTAACCATCACCTTCCTTAAAATGAGCCTTTTAAGACCCTACAGGTCTCTAACATTCTCCAGTTACCAACTTTTTTGCAAGGCCAGGTTTTTAAGATTAAACAATTTTCTTTGGATCTAAGTGACTGACAGGTTTAGCAGTTGATAGGCAGTGCCCACATGAACAGAAATTGAAGTACGCACTGCAAGAAGGTTTCCACACCATGGAATAAACCAGTGACTGCTGTTATGTGCCCATAGATTCAGGAAATTTTATATATTTAATATATTTTATAAATTTATTTTAATTGAAATGAATGAATAGAAAGGAGAGATAACAGTTTAAAGGTAGTGCATTTTTTGACCAGAGATTAGCTTTTGCCCCCTTTATGCCCTAATACCACATTATTAGTTTGGGTGGAATTGGGCACCAGCCTTTCCCTGTTTATATATTATTATATTTTCACTCTGTAAAGTTGAAATACTAAAGGAGAAGAAATATTTTATGTTACAGAGAATTTTGCTTTGGTTTTAGAATAAGCTAAATTTGTGTTCACATCAATAATCTAATATTTTGTTTATTTAACTTGCACACAATTATAATTTCAAAGTGAACAAAACTTACTAATCTAAGTGAACCTACACTATGAGAATGTGAAAATTCTGTTAGTAGATCAACCCCAATAAATTCCCTGTTTTGTCTTTTTGCTGTTTTGAAATGTATTTGCTATACCAGACATTATCTTGCTTCAAATATATTCCATTTATTTTTGTGTAAATTATGTTGCTGATATGAGTTTGTATATATAAAAGAACTCTAGAGAATAGTATTCAGCAGTCCCAGAATTCTTGCCTCTGCTCAGGCAGCTGTCAATCACACAGCACATAGAGAGTCATCATTGCTGCAAATGCTGACAGATTCAATAATCAGTTCTCCTAAAATGTCATTTATGTGCAAGTCTATGCTGTCATTTTCCTATTAAGTGATTTTAATTTGGGGTGGAGAAAATAGAAAACAGTATGACTTTTTGAAATTGCAAAGAAAAATATTACTTAATCCCATATAGAAATAGTGACATTCCCCATCAATTGTCCACCAATTATATCATTCCATTGTGACAGCTTAAATCCGAAAATCTGACTTTAATCTTCAGCAACAATAACAATTAAAATATTAATTATTTACACATGGGACCACCATGAGTTTAATATTTAACATTCATAATTGCAAGCATGTGGAAAAATCAGCTTTTCCATGTCAGACTTTCATCTATTGAACATAACAATGCAACACTGAACAGTGAGGGAGAATCTGAATTAAAGCACTCCATTCCCTCTCTGAATTATGAATTAGTCATTTGCTATTTTACTAACTCAAATCAGTTGTTTTATTTATGAAAAAGGATTTATGAATAGGGCGTTTCCAGGAATAAGAATAGGGCAACAATTAATGTAATATAGAAATGTAATTATGTAGGGAGCTGATTTACAAAAGGAACATACTAAGGTGACTTAAACTTTACAAAATATCAACCCAAGGGAAATGAGTAGTTTTTTTTTTTCTTTTTAGTCTCTAAACTTAAGTATTGAGGGAAAATCAGGTAAAGATGAAAAAAATAATTTATTAAATATATCTTTGCATAAAAAAGCATATGGAGTGCATCATCCACCCCGCTGTTTCTTCTACATATGCATATATTGATTTATTTCCCAGCAAAACAATGCCCTGAATTACAGATCACATATTGTATGTAGGAAGAGGGCCATTGGGATATGTAGCTTTGTGTATGTCCACATTAGTAGGAACTTACCTGTTCCATCCTGCTGATGAGGTCACACGATTCTGGCAGGCTTCTTTCTATATCAAAACGTGTAGCCTAAGAGAGAGGCTTAAGATGTTTTAACACATTATATGGTCACATAACCTTGGGTGGATATGTTCTCTCTGCATGGACCAGGAAGGTTCTATGTGGTCAGGTAGCATATGGTATAGAGCATGGTCTCCCAGTTCCAAGGAGCCCTAGGGTTCCTCCAGAGTTTTCTAGAGATTCCATGAACCTCTGACACAAATGAACTTTTTGGCTATGTTTACAGGTGGCTTTATCCCACTGGGCAGCAATGTACGAGGCATTCTTCCCGATGCCCACCAAGCAAATGAACTATAAGTGAATTTATCAAGGGTTCCACATGTTAAAAAGGTCAAGAAAGGCTGCACTGGAGACTTCCATCTCGTCAGCCATGGTGGTATCCAAAGCAGAACTCCATTTATTTGCCATGCCACCACTAGAGTCCTTGAAACGGTTACCCAAATCAGGACAGAGATGAGCTCCAGAGTTTAGAAATGACAATTTGATAGAAATGAAATGATAGAAAAAAAATGTCAAAAGTACAATCATAAGGTAAGGCTATAAAAAAGTCAAAACATGACGATGATTATTTGCATCAAGACACAAAGGTTTATTTTATTAACCATTACAAGTAGTAGTGATATTTTGTTTCATTATTATTTGTTATGTGTGATCATATTTTCCATATCTGCAGTTGCAGTAATGGGAAAGTAAGTCCACTGATGATTTGTAAAAAAAAAAATCTACTAAACAATAATTATGGGCATAAGACACGAATACAATCACAGTCCGCAGCACCCTGGTGATAATGACAGTCCTTCAGACCATCTATTAGACTTGGCTATTGCATGGAATTTCCATCTGTGCATTTGATACACAATCATCTCAAGTATTCGCTAATGTGTTTTGGTCTCATTTACTTGTAATCCAGCCGCTCGCATTCCTAGCTGTGTGGCTTGTTTTTCATAAGGAGCTTTGTGTACAATGAATTACAATTAAGTAATGAGAAAAGTGTGATAAAAGAAGACAGTAAAAAATGACAAACCAGATTCAGCCATTATACTTCTATAGCAGTTGTTACTATGATATGCATGAGATATAAAACTGCCTACTGAACAAAGTAATGGCAGGGGTATTCACCAATTATTCACCAATAAATGTCAAAGGCAGAATCAGACGGCAACAACAAAGGGCTGATGTTATCTCATGGAGATGGATGGTCATGGTAACAAGCCTCACCTTATAATTCCTGTCTTGTTATACAGAATATATAACACATTTAGAAGAAACAGTACTTTCTTATTACTCACAGAAATATAGCATTGGCCAACATTCAACATAGAGGGAATTCAATATAGCAGTGCCTATTAAAACTTAACATTAGGACACTGGTAGAACATTGTGAAGGTTCACAGTGTGCGACAATAGACATGGTAGCTTCTTACCTGCAAGCAATTCTTTTTCCCTATTTACCATTTGTAAGCCTTTTTCTGTATCTGAAATTTGCAGATTTTGTTTCTAACCTATTTTAACCAACGACCATGCGTGTGCATGTCTGTAGGCCACAACCTCTTTTTAGGTTTTGTGGGGGTCAATGAGGGATGTCAACTTTTTTTTCATTTTTTGTTTTTTATTTTGAAGTTTGTTTTTTGTACGTTTGAAGTTCAGTTACCTTTTCTTGATATGGAACACAGAGTAGCAGCATGGGTTTACCAGTTAGTGACCTGAGACTTGCTTTGTAAAGCACTAGAAAGATATTCCTATCTTGGGTTACATGTACTGCACGGTGGCTCAGAGGTTAGCACTCTGGTGTTTGCAGCGCTAGGTTCCAGATTCGAATTTTGTCCAGGACATTGTCTGCATGGAGTTTGCAGGTTCTCCTTGTGTTTGCGTGGGTTTCCCCCGAAATTCCAAAAACATGCAGTTAGGTTAATTGGCTTCCTCCCAGAATTGACCTTAGACTTGTGTAAAGATTTACATGCATAAAGACGTAACATATGACTGAGGTAGGGACATTAGATTGTGAGTACCTTTAAGGGACAGTTAGTGGCATGACTATAGACTGTGTAAAGCGCTGTGTAATATGTTGGCGCTATATAAATACTGTCTAATATACTAGTACCCCAATTTATATCATTTTTGGTTTAGGGTAAATTAATAGATGGGACTTATACTATGCCCTAAATAATAATTATTCATCAATGTATCGGTATTAAAGCAAGTTCCACTATGGGATTAGGCAGGGTTTTTTTTGCAGAAGGGACAGGCGAGACCTCTGCTACAGTTATTTGCAAGCTCTGCAATGATTCTTTTTGGCCATTGGAGAGCCAATAATGATGTGCATTCACAGGATGGGATAATACACTAGAATAGACCAAAAGATGTATGTAGCATTTCCAGCAAGCCACAGAAAGCACTGTAATATTGTGAATGGGTCCTAAGTTGTTAAAAAACACCATTTATTTGCTTGTTTTAAAAAATACATACTTGCATATTTTTAAAGATCTTGTATGTTGTAATGGAATCTTTATGTGGTGGATTTGTGAAAAACAATTTTCCTAAAAAATCGATCTCAAAATTCATTCAACTTATAGTGCATCTCTTTTTTCGGTTCTTTGTAGGTAAATGATGTGTGACAAGCCTTAACAAAAGCATCTGGCTAGGAAAAATAGCTTAACGCAATCTTAGGGGTGTTTTGGCTACAAAAAGCAGGAATAAAGGTTAAATTTAAAATGTTAGCAAGACAAATTAATGATTTTTAAAGACAGATAGATAAAATAATGGTTTTAAAGTTATAGAAATTTTATATTCACTGTTCAAACACTGGAGCTGAATGAAGTGTAATAGTTGGCATCTACTATTAGCATACTCAATCAGCTATCAGATCACCCTTTGTAGCAATGGAAATGAGAACATGGACCGATGTCCAAGTTTTATTTAGCAGAAATCCCATCTAGTGTCTGTGTCTTTAGCTTCACAGGAAAGAATTGTGGAAAACCCATTTAAAGTCTTACAAGCTATTCTTTTCCCTATCTAAATTCTAAAAGTGTTTAATTTCCTTTTTAAAGTTGAATTCTCTACTCCATAGATTATAGGTTTATATGGATTGTATTACCTTGAAGAAAAGTAGACTCAGCAATGGAGTCGGACTTCTCCAAAAACTTAAAGTGCACCAGCAGTTTTCAAGCTAATGATATTCTATAAATAATCATCAGGAAGAAAAGGAATGCTGGTATGGCCCCATGTCTTTTCACTTAGCATTTATATACAACGTCCCCACTTTCCCTAAAATAACACACTGACTAACTGAACAAACATACAATATAACCTAAAAAATGTTTGAATCACAATCTTAAACATATAACAAACATTACTTTAAAGATCCTGCAGGTACAGAAAAAAAATATTTGTTGACTGCCTAGAAATATACTTAGATTATATACTTAATTTTTTGTTGCAGGCAACATTTTTGTGGATTGAATGGTGTTACCATATCCAGTTGTCTTTTGCTAAACTTTTGAAAACAAAAAAAAATAAAGAAAAAAAAAGTTGGAAAAATTATTGGATTTTGAGGTTTGGTGCTGCTAGCCCATACTTGCCATTATTAAATGGGTAATAGATATTGGAGTAAAATATATGAACATCATTTAATATTGTAATAATGAAAATGTTATCTTGCAGACTTTTTTCTGTTATCAATGCCTTAATCAGGTCTGCCACATTTATACCCAGACATCTAGACAATGATTTACTTTCAGTATCTTCATAAAATAAATTCCCACACCAGCTTAATCAGATGAGGATTAATATTTCACTATTTCACTTTACCTCCTCATTGCACTGCCAGTAAATAAAGTTAGCAATTATTTCCTGAAAGAAAAAAAGCTTAAAAACCACTTTACAGCCAGCACTATTGTTTGGATGCAGTCATCCTATTTAAACATCGTCACAATATTCCAACAGGGGTTTAACTTAGTACAGCATCGAAATCTTCTGTATAAGTGCTTTGTCCAACTTTACAATGCATTAATACAAAGTAACATGTATTGTGTTAGTGCATTGACTTTAAAAAAGATGCCAACGCACATCAATGCAAAGAAACTTGAACCTAACCCTTTTTTTTTCTTACCATGCAGTGCACCACAACATGCAATGCAACAATGGTGAGTTACTGTACATTGCCTCTGGGGTCAGCTGACTTTCTGCCGCACATTGGCATGTGCATTCTACATCATTGTGCATTGCAATAACCAAATGCTGTTACAAACGCTTTCCTGCAACTCAATAGTGTAAAACCTCCATTTGGGCTTGTGTAATTCGGCAAATCCAGAATGCTTCAATAGTTTTCAACTAGCATTTCAGTTGAGTATTTTTCAGAATTCATTACCAGGTGTATTTGACCTGCAGTTGACATTGTCCTGGCCAGCAGCTGCCATTCTAAGCTGTATCAATCTACTTCAATATGCATTTCTATTGAACTGCATATTCCAGTAACAATGGAAACAAAAGCCTACCTGCATTTGTCCTAAAAGGGGAGATTTTATAAAAGGTTATGAGTGATGAAAATATAGTCGAGCAAAAAAAGGCTTAAGGGCTGGTACAATATACAGATTTTGCTATTTAGGTTTATTAAGCTCTGCACATACATCCAAGGACATGACAGGGTAAAGTATCAACAGCCCTCGCTGCCAGCCAATCATAACCACCCACACCAAACACCTTATTATTAACCTTTTAATACATAATAAACACTTACACCATTGTATTGGAAAACAATTGGCCACAGCAGCCCTTTTATTAATAATAGGACATAATAACAACCAACAACTTGCATTAAAGTCTGGGCCAATATGAAGTGGGAAACCCAAATGCACAGCATTCCAGCTTCCTGCACCCCTGCCATTCCCACCATTATGGTCATTGAATCGGTGAGGGTCCTGGGCAATCGCAGAGTTTGTCCAACCCTAAAAATGGTTTATATTTTAGGAACTTTTTATCATTTATAAAAAAAGACAATGCAATGCATCTAAAGTCCATTATGTTTTGTGCATTGCACCAAGCAGCATGCTCTCCAAAAATATCCAACTACATATCCATCTGCAGCTTCAGGTGAAAGATACTGTTGCAGGGCTTTTATTTATTTAATATGTGAATCCTGCCTGGAAACCTCCTCTCAAACAGGAGAAAGATTTTTCTCTTTCCTTAGGGAGGCAAGAGTAACAATATATGCTGAATCCTCTAATCAGGATAAGGGGACAGGCTGTTCAGGCCAATAGCGCTCTGTAATAAGATCAATTACATACTGAGTTTCTTGTACACTGGCAGAAAGGGCAATATTTATCTTCTTGCTAAAGATTACCTCATCCAAACAGAACGTCCAGGGCTGATTTTTTTTTCATTCTATTTAACAAGCGGTGACATTGCCAGTTACAAATTGATGCAGAGTACATCGCTAAAAGCTGCACAGCCAATGGCAGAAAGCTGCTGCCCTGAGCTGCTGTCATATGCAAGCTCATCTCCCTTGGAAATCAGGTTAAACATTAAAGAAACAAAAAGTTGTCAGCCTTTATTATTAAAGGTGATCCACAGTTTATGTCTTTTATCTGCTTCATCTCTCTTTTTTTCCTATACATACTTTATAACAAAGTTACCATGGCATCATGAGAGATGTTCCCACACAATCTTTGAATTTGCTTGACAACAGGGTGCAGTGGAAAAAAGAGTGAAAAGGAAGCCTAATAATTCACTATAGAAAATGAGAATAATGATACAAAATAGGAATTTGGTGGGATTTTATTGTAGCTATTTTCTGTACATTTAAACCTGGTAATTCACGATACAAAATGAGAATACTGATACTAAAACAATAGCCATTTGGTGGCATTTTAATGTGATTCATTTTCTTCACATTCATTCCTAATCATTTAATTATATATATATATATATATATATATATATATATATATATATATAACACTGGTAATAAAATGCCAACCCCGATGGAATTTTGTTTCTTTTCTTTACATTTAAACCTAATAATTTATTATAAAACAAAAGAAGAATAAAAAATTTGATTGGTTATTGTTACTTTGGTGGAATTTTGATATAGTTATCTAACAGTAGTTACACACTTTCATCTGGGCTTGTTTTTGTAATGTTAAATATTTGTTGCAGTTTGCAAGCCACATTATCAGTTCTATCAGTCTAGGACAGGGGCGCTCAAGAGATGGATCACAATCTACCGGTAGATCGCAAAGGCAACACGAGTATACCGAAGAGCCCTGCCTTTCGATAAAAACTCTAGCGCGCACGGGAGTTATTAAGTCCAAGCTTTTATTGTTTGTAGATCATTTTGACTTGGTCATTTTAAAAGTAGCTAGCAAGCCAAAAAAGTGCGGGCACCCCTGATCTAGGTAATACCCCAGTGAATATATCTGCACACCTTCACCACTTTAATGCAGTCACAGTGGAATGTGATAAAGCAAATGATGATTGTCCAAGACCAGGATATGTGCAACCACCCTGTTCTAGTCACATAATCCTGTCCTTGGTGTCAGGCAGTCTGCATAGGTGTTAAACCTTTAAACTATATGGCTGAAGGAGTGAATAGATATCACAACACCGGGGTTGAAATGTTAAAATGACATGATAGGCAGAAGACGGATGGTGTTGAAGGCTCAGATATGTTCTAATTTCACAAAGATTGTGTCTTTCACACCTCTTGCAAATCAGTTGTACTTTCTGTACATAATATATATCATTGTTCTGAAAAGAATGTCCTTATTACATTAGATTGTGAGATCCCCACTAGACAACTAGGGATATGACAATGGACTTTTTAAACAGTTGCAAAATATATTGGCCCTATATAAATACTGTGTAATAAAAATAATAAGGGATGTAATATTTTTATAACTCCTTCTCAGTTTGTCTGACACTCCAGATACATTTGGGATGACTTTAATATTCTGCTTCTCTTTGTTTGATGGTCCCAAAATTTTGCTTGACTTTTTGGATATTTTAAAAAAAGCCCAGCCTAGGAACGGTACATAAAAAAGATGAGGGCTGCCGGTCCAAATCTTTGTCCACAGGCTTTATAGTGATCAGCTGATTGGCTTGAAGTTCCTCTCAAGCCTGTTTTAAATGTGGAGTTAGGTTATCCCTGGATTAAGTATTGGAATCAAGTTAAAAAATTTAATCATGGCTTTTTTGGAAAAAAATTGAGATATTAGGATAAGATGCAAACGATGAAAAGAACTGAGATTTTCGTTTAAGTTTTGGAAAGCCTATAAATTGGTAAGAAGGCTTCTGTATTGGATAGGTAATAAGAGGTCTTCATATTAGCCATTTTCATTATATAGTTGGATTAAATCTTTAAATATCCTCAAGTCATGACTATTAAAATCTTTCATGATTTCTAAATCCCGAGAAGAGTCACTAGTACTTTTTATATAATATATCTTGTTGTATATGTCTGAAAAGGGGTTCTTGAACTCGTTGGTACATCCTTGACATTGATATACTTGTTTTGCTTTGTTGATTATGACAAAAAAATAAGCCCTATTTTTTGGCTTAAACTTTAACTGTATTGCATGGAATTGAAGTATTTTGAATTTTTATTCTCTATGTATGTATTTTCTAAATATTGCCATTTAAAATCCCAATACCTACGATGGGTAATTTATTCCGAAATATATCTTGAATAGAAAGTGACAACGATACTGTATTTCTAACAAAACACATTTCAAAATGAATGAATACAATGAATATTTGCATATCAAATTCTCAATTATTTTAGCATTCAGCAGTGTGGAGCAAGTCATGGTAAGTAACGGGGGATACGATGAGATACCAAAGGCAGTAATAGTGACTGGTTTTTTGTCCTTGGCTTTCTTTGTTTAGACAGCTTTTAAAATGAAGATCCTCTTGAAGAATAAGCATTACCATGTGACTCATTAAATAGCACAAGATTCCTTTATGAACGTGAATTTAATTACTTTGTATTTCAAGTATATTAGGAACTGGTATAGAGTCAGCCTACTTTTAGATTTTAGATGGCCCATATTTTTGAATCCAGAAAACTCTTAAAGTAGTGCAACAAAAGACTCCCAATAATGATTACATCAAGTCTTACATATTCATGCCTTCTATTTAATCCTAGCAGGAAATTTTAGAGGGTACAATAAAATAAAGCTACTAGTTCAAAACATTGCTACTGCCTTTGCTGCATCAGCTCCACAAAATGAGACCTATTAAAAGCCTACTGCCAGACATTATACATTTGGTGCCTGTAAAAATGTTTATAACAACCACAGACAGCAGCTACATAAAGACAGGGGATTGGGCTCTTCTGTTCCCTAGTGTTTACAAGACTGAGGCTATTCTGCTGTATATTTTATACCAACAGCTCAAGCTGAGTAATATCAGGGTGAAATCCTTATTCCCTTGAACCCAAACAAATAAATGCATGTTCTTTGTGAAGAGAAGGTTATATAAAACACCAGCTGGTCTATAAAGACGCTTTTACTCTAAGGCAGAAGAAGAGAAAATAAAAAAAATCTCTATAGATGTACAGACTGCAATTTTCCTATATTGCATGGATCAAAAAAGTGGTCATCTTGGTTTGTGACCCCACTTGGGGGAAATGACTACAGCATTCAGTGAGTAACTTTAAAATATATCTTAAGACAAGAACAAAACTGGAATAGAAAGCCACTTACCAGTCCATTAGTTTTCTTTATTTTCACCTAGTGATCTTGCTACTAAACCACTTGTACAAAAACAAGATCAAGATCAAGACAAGCTAGCTTTGTATGGTATAAGTACTGTACCACTGCAACCATATAAATATAAAAACAATGGAAAGCACCACCAAACACTGATGTATATATGATGACTAAGGACAAGTTTTATTGGGAATTATATATAACCAATAACAAAATAATTAAATTGACCAAACAAATTCCAAGAATAAATACACGTTTTTTTTTTAAATAGATGATAAAACTTCTTATAAGGAAGAGGCATTCCTCTTAGGGTGGGATTTGGATCCTAAAATAAAATATACTGCCTGGCCAAGAAAAAATCCTTAAGACCATGAGTCAGTATTATGATCCTAGGTTGTTTCATTTGGTCAGGTCTAGTTTTAGCATATTGTTTTGGCAGTGTCTACATTCCTAAATACATTAGGTTGCTGCCATGTGATTGGTTGATTAGATATTTGCTTAAATAGGTAACTGAACAGATGTAACTAATAAAGTGGCTGGTGAGTATATATACAGTCATGAGAATGCTGAGCTTTTGCATATCAGAATATAATAAAAAAAATCCTTATTAGGTCTTAAAATTAGGTCAATACAACCACAGATGCACAACAACACATCACATATTACACCGTGTCATTATTTATTTAACAAAGTCAAAAGTGTGTGAAGAATTAAGTACACCCTTACCACCTCCTTAGGAATTAAAAGGTAAATAGCAGCCAGGTGCTACTAATCAAATGCACCTAATAACTGGTCATGGACAAGTGTGACCAGCTCTATAAAAGCAGATGTTTTGGCAGTTTACTGGTGTGGAGTATTCTGGGATGTTTACACAATGCCAAGGAGTAAAGACATCAGCAATGATCTTAGATAAGCCGTTGTTGCCGCCGTTAATCTAGGCAAGGTTATAAAGCCTAAGGTTATAATCTGAAGTCCATCCTTCTAGAGTCAGAAAGATGATTCACACGTTGAAAACATTCAAGGCAGTTGCCAATATTTCCAAGAGTGAAAATCCCAGCAAATTCATCCCAAAGTCGGACCATGCAACTCAGAGAGAAGAGAGTAACATTTCATCTCATATTTTACAGGCCTCAGTTAGCATGTTAAATGTTAATGTTCATGACCGTACAACTTGAAAAAGACTGAACAAATATTCCTTTGGAGCTTCTTTAATACACATTAATATTATTATTATTTTTACAGGGCCCAACGATCTGCTATTTAAACACTGGGCACAGTCACGTAGGACTCTGGTTACATGCCTACATTCCAAGTGTCAAATTATGCCAAATTAAGTGCAATGGGGATTAAACCAGGGAATTCAAACAGGAATTGGAACATAATTGAAAGCACTACTACACTCCTCAATTCCCATCTTATGCCTCTGGAATGCATCTTCAATAAGTATGTATCTGGACTCCAACACAATCTCTGCTGCTACCATCCTGAACTGCCTTCTCACCTGACTCTGACTTTGATTCATACTATCCTACACCTGGAACTCAACACTTACAGCTTCACTACAACCCTTGCTACAGCTGCTGCTCACATGGACTTCAGTTTGCCACAATTTTTAAGGTACTCCTGTGATTTACAATCATCTATTACTATGTATCTTTCACCCTGTACTCTCTTTGCTGGTTCTATTCCCTTTCCTCCTTCCTAGTCTGTTAACTCATTATCTGCCTGTTCCTTCACTCTTCTGCTTTCCCTGTCGGAACTCCTGCACCTTTTTTTTCTACTGCTACTTGCTGGTGACATCTCACCTAACCCTGGTCCCCCCACATCCTCTCTCTTCCCTACCTTTTCTGCAAAATACTCCCTCTTCCGAACTTTATTCCCATTCACCCAACCCATCAGTTCTTGCCTCCTTTTCTAGTGGTCTGTGGAATGCCAGATCTGTCAATGCCAGATCTGCCAATAAACTATATTCCATCCACAACTGACTGACCCCCCAGCCCAGTTTCCCAATTTTTTGACAACTTTGCCTCTTGGCTTCAACATATTCTCCCCCATGACCTGCCCACCGTCATCCTCGGTGACTTTATTGTTGCAGTGGACAACCCCAACCATCCTTTCTCAGCCATACCTCTCTCCATTGTCTGATCCTTTCGACTCACAAAGAACATAAAAGGCCCCACACACATTGCCGGACATACGTTAGACTTTTATTTTTTTTCAAACTCTGCAACCTCACTCACTTTAAAACTACCATTTCCCCTTTTCTGATCACAACCTAATCTCACCCTGACCTCTAACCCTGACCTCATTCACTCACAAGTTTAACCACACTCTTTCTTGGGCTCTGGATAAAGTTGCCCCTGCCACCTTTTGCTCCCCTGTCTTGCTAACCTCTGACCTTGGCACAACAATAACACCAAACATCTACAAAATATTGTTTGTGCAGCTGAGCGCAAGTAGAGGAAATCTGGCCTCCGTGCCAACTTCATGGGCTAAAAAGCCAAGCTTCAACACTTTAACACTGCAGTCACTGTCGCCAAGCATAATTATTTCTCCGCTGTCATATCTTCCCATGATTACAACCACGCAACCTCTTCTCAATAATTGACTCCTTCCTAAGCCCCACACTTGCTCTCCCTACAACTACTTTCTCTGCCCAAGACATTGCCACCTACATTAGAAATAAAATTGTCAAACTAAAACATAATGTTTCTGCTCACTGTTCCACTCCAACCATAACCCCCTCCTTCACCTGTAAATGTCATCAACCTCCCGCAGCCCTGTTCCACTGGATGAAGTCTCCTCTATTCTCACTCTATCTCCATCTAATACCTGTCTGCAAGACCCAATTCCCTCTGATCCACTCTGTGCCCATTCCTCCACCCTGGCCCCCACACTAACTAAACTTTTCAACCTCTCCCTTTCTACTGATATCTACCCCTCAGCTTTCAAAAATGCGATAATTCTGCCTATACTGAAGAAACCCCTCTTTTCTTTGTACACCTCCTTTCTCAGTAGTCTCATCTCCTCATTTGGCTTACAGTACCATATGTATACTGATGACACTCAAATCTATCTGTCCACCCCTGACCTGTCTCCCTCAATCCTAGATAAGGTTTCATGCTGCCTGTCAGCCATCTCATCATGGATGTCTGACAGATTTCTGAAACTCTGTTCTGAAACTCTATTCTGTAACTTTGAAACTTCTGTAACCTCCTCCTCTCTGGTATTCCACTAACTCGACTCTCTCCTCCATAATCTATTATGAATGCTGCAGCCAGACTCATCCATCCTTCCCACGGCTCCTCTTCTGCTGCATCTCTTTGTAGTTCTTTTCATTGGTTTCCATTTCACCTTAGAATCAAGTTCAAGCTCCTGTGCTTTGCCTTCAAATCCCTCCACAGCTCTTGTGCCACTTACCTTTCTGACCTGATAAAAAAAATACTCCCATAGCTGCTCTGTTCACTCCTCGAATGACTTACAATGGCTTCCTCGCTCATAACCAAGATTTTTCTAGAGCTGTCCCGACTCTGGATAGGTCTTCTCTTCCTATTTGGCTTGCTGCTACTTTCTGCTCCTTTAAAATAGCACTCAAAACCCATCTTTTCAAACTTGCCTACCCATCTTTTTCTGTCTCCTAAACCCTCACTACTTACCACCATTCCATACCCCCCTACTTGTGTGTGATACTTCCCCCAGCGCTGAGATTGTAAGCTCTTCAGGGCAGGGTCCTCTCCTCCTCCTGTATCACTGTCTGTCATTTGCTACCCGTTTAATGTACAGCGCTGCGTAATATGTTGGCGCAGTATATAAATACTGTTCAATATTAAATAATAATAATACATTGAGTAATAGCTATCACCAATATAACAAAAAATAACACTTCAGATTCCCTTTAAGTCCTATTATTTATAGATCTTCTTTATATCTGTCATCAGTCTTGCGCAATGGTATTAATTTCTGCATGAATGCTTGAGCGAAACGTGAGCCATGTGGCTGGCGATAAAAGAGATCATTATGATGCTTCTGTTGGCTCTTTGGCCTTGACACTTTCCTGACACAAGAACCAATTGCACAACAGGCTTTGTGAATCCACTAAGCAGGAAATCTATATGTACATAAGTATCTTTTACTGCCATGTCAAGAAAATATTAATGCATTTTTTTCTGCTGATAAAAGTAAAGACTTGAGCATGGATTTTTTTTTTTTTTTAACCCTGATGTAACATCGATAAGAATAATCCCTGATTCTTGCTGACTTGTTTTCCCTCCTTAATTGCTGTCAACGCCAGCACTCACTGCGAGATCACAATGTTCTATGTTGTCTTTCTTCAGCTAATTAACTCCAAACCAAACCCCTAGCAATGTTGTGAGTGCCATCGTCTGCAGCCCCTATCCAGCCAGCGCATCATATGAGAAAGCAATCAGTCGGGTTTATTTGTGGCATGTCTGTAGAAAGAGCAAAAAGAGCATTAGACAGCAGCAGATATAAATTATGCTAAATTAATAATTTTTTTTCTGCAAGATTTTAAATAATAAAAAAAAAGAAATGGAATAGACAGCTTCTCATTTTTCTAGTTTGTAAAATCTCAAAATACCAAAGGCTTTTAGGAAGAGACCAATATCCCATTGCTTATTACCACCACTCCTCATCAAGTCTGGTAAAAGGAAAATCAGAGCTCCGATGCAGAGAAACTGATGGGAAGTTTGGGCAAAAAACAAGCAGTCAGTGCCTCCACCTCCTTATACCAAGGCACAGCTGTAAGGAAAAAGAAGAGACTGTACACTGGATGGAATTAGTGTCTGATCCTTGTTAAAACAGTACTAAATATTAAAAGATAGTGATCAGACAGGTTCTTTATTGTCGAAGGGACAAACTATGTTTCTTCTGCAATAAAAAAACGTACCTACTTGTGCTCAATCTTATTTATGATAATTGACCTAGCCAATCGAGATGGTCAAAGGTGCCGAACCTAAAAGAGGCCATACCTACCTGTTCACATTTATAATAGAACACCTTGCAAAGTGAGACAAAGTTAGGAACTCCATCAGCACCAGGTTTATTTACTCACTACATAAAAAAACATGGGGAAATACACATGTATTACAAAAATGTGCTAAATATATTTTTTATTAGTTTGGCAAGACTTATACATTAATTAAAAAAGTAGTTTACAGTGTATAATATTCACCATGGCAAACTTGGGTTCAGAACACCATGGACCACCAGAAGATACTCACAATGCCACAACCTAAAATACAGACTTAGCATTATCTACATCCGGGGTTTGTACTTTTATTGCTCAGTTTGGTTAAAAAGGAGCAGGAGGGGTGAGGAAATATCAGTTTTGGTCCAGAAATGCTCTAACCAGTAGTGGATTAATTGTAATATTGGCTTAAGGCAGTTTTCAATTCATGGCCTTATGCCAGTTTAATAAGATAATGCATAAGGGTCAGCATACACAAGAAGCTGTGTTTTGCTTATGACGTTGGTGAAACATCTTTGCAGTATTGGAAAACCAGCACTTGACTTTAAGTTTGGATACTGTGCATTAGTATACACCTAATAATGGTGACAGATAATAAGGAAGCAATACTTTAGGATATATATGACCGCTGGATAATCTTGAAGCTGAACTCCAGTCTTCTCAATGATCTTGCACAATCGAAAAGTCTCCTCTCCTCTGCTGATACTTCGGTAATCTGACTTAACTGTACATGAGCTTCTCATAATGTGAATTAGAAGTTGCAGCAAGTCAGATACAGCCTGCCTCATTTACTGCTCTTTCCTCCCCAGCCTGTCTTTGGACAACACATTTCAGTTCTTACAATCATATGTGAATGTTACCGTAGGGTGGTTTGCATGCAAATTCACCCTGTCTGGGAATAGTTATTCCTCCAGATGAACAACAACCCATTAAGGCATTTTAATAGTTTTAGAACTCCCCCCCAAGAGCCGGTTTACATTAGGACTGAAAGGAGTGCTAAGGAAGGGTGCAGGGATGTTTTCTCCCAATCATGATTTGTTTCCTTTCTATAAAAAAGATAGCAACAAAAGATACATTTACGATGCCTAAAATAAGGTCTAGATTAAAAAAAAGTTAAATGTTTTTGAGGATGGTGGAGCAGATAACACAAAATAATTCAAAATATAGCAAAAAAAAAAAAAACCTTATTTTTTGCATTTTGCATTACTAACCATCTTCTAAAAAATTCTAAATACTTACAAATTTGAATCTGCCCATGCAGATGGATCATTCGTATTCTGCACTTCCCCTTTTATCATCTTACAACTCTTCATAGGGAATCTACACTGTAGTCAATGATTTATACCCCTGACAATGAGGACATGTGTGTGTATATAGGTCATTGTTTTTACAAGCATGTACCTATAGCTTATGAAAGGGACTATGACAGCATTCTAATTCCATTGTTCTTCCTGTCAAATTGGTTTTGTCTGTGAAAAAAAAAAATCATTATTAAGAGATGAAAAAAGAGGTGCAAAATATATGTGCAGCTATTGCATTGTAAAGTTATATCAACATCGATTTTATATCAATGTTGGGTGTTCTAAAAAAAAACATATTTTTTATTAAAAAAAAGCTAATTTAATTACAAACAAGTCTTGAAAAAAACACATGGACTACAATTGCCAAGCATTGTTGCATGCTTGTTCTAGGTCAGTGATTCATCCTGTGTAATAAAACCAAGCAACTCTCATTTTCAGAGGGAGGTCATCAAGGGCAACCCTATATTTTTCCTACAGCAGGTATAAATCTGAAATAATGCGAAGTATTTTCTATCTACAGTAAAAATAGCATATTGAAATGATTGATGGGGTCAAAGATATCATCATTTGAGGTTTAATATCAATATTGACTTTTCTTGTTAATACTTCCCAAGGCTCCTGCTCATGGCCAGACACCACTTTGGGACATTAGGACATCTATTTGCTATTACCATTCTGATGTCTTTAGGATACCATTTGCTGAGCCACGTAAGTTTGAAAGCCGTTTATTACAGATCTTGCCATTAAAGGCCTGGTGCATTCTCTTAAAAATATTTAATTACAAAAGATTGCTGGTAAAAGCAGCTGCTGGAATTGTCTTTAAAGGTAACCTGGTTTAGGGTAAAAAGACAAGTTATCTTAAAGCAGAACATAACTTAAAAAATAAAAAATTGCAAGCAGGCAATTTCTTTATTGCAGAAGGGACAAGCTGTGTCTCATCTTTAAAAAAAAAAGTACTGCCTGCCTGTTTGCAATTTTTTTTTACCTAAGCACACTGCTCCTCTCTCCATTATTGGTGTTGGCAACTTTATCTGGTCCTCTTCTGGTTGGGAATCATCGGCTATCTTGATTGGCACATCTGGAAGTTTGTTGATTCTATACAGCTAAATACATCGGAAAGAATAATGCAAGCAAGCAGGTAAGTTTGCTTTATTGCAAAAGAGACATGGGTTGTTCCTTATGCAAAAAAGAACTGTCGGCTCACAATTTATAAACGTTACCTTTTAAAATCCAACAGCTGACATTTTTATAGACTTTAAAATTTAAAATACAGTTATATAGCAAACATTAATAAAATCAGCACATTTAATAATCACAGACGAGCAGAACTATCCTCCTTTTCCTCCATTGCACTTTTACCTGCCAGTGTCATGGCCATGCTATAAGCTCTAGCTTAAGCCCCGTACAGATGTCTGATGGGCACCAGAGAATGTTCTCTGGAACTGATCTTTTGTGATAATTTCCAGTGACAGATGAATGAATGAACTGTAAACACAGTGCTGTTCTCTTCTATGGAGGGGGAGAAAGATTGAGCAGAACCCTGCTGTGCTCTTCTCCATAGGAGTGAACATTGATCATTCCCGATCGGGAGACCATTGTACACATTCAGATGAACAATGAATGTCGGTTTCAGACAACAATTATCTGGCCTGTGTACACAGTTTTACACAAGATTTTTACCCTGACTCAATGAGACAGTGTTTGCCCCTGCAAGTTGGCCAAGGTCAGAAGTTACCCTCTGTCCGGAAGTACAATTTCAAGGTCTCTATCCAATAAACCACAGTAGAGCATGGTAGGGGCAAGTAATAGCGAAATGAGGAAGGAGCTACTAAGAGCTATCAAGCTGTCACTTTGTTAGAAATAGGCGAAATAACAGGTGTACTGTATTCAAATATATGGTGACCAAAATTGATTTTTAAAATAATCAAATTATAAACATATCAATTTTCTGTTTTTCCATGGTCACTTTTATGAGAACAAGCCGTGACTGTCTCCTAGGTTAAAGGAGGACAATAACCACAATTCTGTTCCTTTATAGCCAACTATTACCCCCCCCCCCCCTATTCTGCATAATTACTTTTTCTCTAATGCTGTATAATTATACATCTCCTGCCCATTGTGTACCTTTGCTGTGTGAGTCTGACAAGTTGTGAATGTGACAATGTGTTTTTTATGTGGAAGTGGCTTGTATTTCTCTTATGATGGGATAATAATTAAACTTTTTTTTTTCTGAGCAATTAACTACTCTCCTCCTTAACGCAGGTATACAGAGTTTCATGGTATAGTTAATTATACTTTGTGTCAATGTACAGCCCAGAAACAGATGAAAGGTCCCTGATTTAAACACTGCTCCATCATAAAAGGGTTAGTCCATTCATCATTCATTGTCGTCATAGAAACTGCTGCTGTGGATTCCTGCACGTTCCCAGCATTGCTGAGTCACTAATTGTGACCGTGAACAGCAAGTAAAAAGGGACAGTTTGGAGTTCTAGATCTTTACATGGACAAAGTAGGTGATTGTTGGGTAAATATGCTGTGTCTGTGTAAGGCAAATTGTTCATAAAGATGTAATTGTTCTGTTTGCTAAGGGTTCAGCAAAGATCTGAACACGCTGTGAGGTTTCTATTCATTCGCAGTCAGTCATTCCTTATATGCATGGAATAAAAAGCTCATTTATTACTGGTGCAAAGGGAAAATGATGGCACTTCTGCGTATGTAAGATCAGATCTCTTCTTTCATCTTTGAACTTGGCCTAACAAATGAATTTACTGTTTATTTGAAAGTTATGTACTTTGGTATATTGCTAATTTTTGAGGGTAATAATTAAAAGTATAGTTAAAGAAGAACTATACTGGCCTGAGAGCCCCCCGGGATGCCCGACATAGGTATCAGGGGAGGCTTTGCACTCCCATTCATTCTCGACCACCTAGGAGGCCGAGAATTAGGGGGCGGTGCTGCACCCTCTTTTTTTTAAAAAAAGGGTGTTGCACCTAAAAAAAAACTGAATTTTTACCTCACATAAAAGGGTTCTCTACCCTTTTATGTAAAGTGAAAATTGTGAGTACGCTTTAAAGCCAACCTATCATCACATTTTTTTTACTTTATTCAAAAAGATAATGCTTTTATATAAAGCAAAAATACATTTGTTCTTTTTTATGCTTTTTTTTAAGGAAAAAAGGTGAAAACTTGGAAGCACAGAGTCTCCTGGGATACACATGTCCTGTACATGGAGGACATCTGGTTTCTGGCTGCTCCTTCTGCACATGCCCAGTCTCAGACATGCACAGAAGGGGCTTTACCCACAATGAAAAAAACTAAGTGCCGATTTCACGCATGCGTAGTGAGATTGGCAGCTTTTTTTTATATTTACAGAAAGGAAACATCATCTGATCTCGCACCTGGGCAGTGCAAGATTGGGTGACATAGGTAGAAGACTAAGGAAGATGGTGGCACCCAGTGGTACTTCCTCATCGAGAAGAAGAAAGAAACCAGGGCAGCGTCTGGCTCTGCAGAAGTAAAGGTAAATGTCATCCTTTTTATATTAATGAAAGATTTGCTTTAAAGCATAACTAAACCTAAAATAAAAAATGTTGCGCTGCCTGGCCGATCCGCCAAGCATATGGGGCCAGAGTTATGATTTGCGGTTGCTTCAGTTGGTCAGATCTAGGGATTACACAATACAAAAAATTAGATCAGTTTACCTAAATATGCGGAATGACCATGTTTTTCTATTAATGGATTTTTTTTCTTCCCTGATGGCACAGGCATATTCCTGAAAAACAGTGCGTATCAAAATGATACCATGGTGTATGTCTGCCACAACCAATGCTAAATGTGGTCCAATGGTTTACTACGGACTGTAGAGAGTGACATCAATTTACAGACATCACTAATAATGTGTTTCTTGACCTTCTTAACATGGAGGAACCCTTGAAATAATGTTCAGGACTTCAGAGAACACCTTCTATAATTACTATCCACAACTCATAGTACATTAACATGGTGGTCAATGGTTCTTACATTGCTCACCATTCGGAAGAATGTCATATAAAATAGCCAAAATAATAATTTAGGTTAGTGATAACTAACCTGAGCATTACAAACTGCTTATTGTTCAATGAACCCCTAGCAACCTGTGGGGGAACCCTAGGGCTCCAAAAATCTTTGATAAAAAATGCTGCTGTAGAAAGTTTCATAACTGTGAGGTGATTGTAAAAGTATTGCACATCATGATGAAATGATTGCTGGATATCTTGCAATATATGAAGAAATGTGTTTTTCTTTAAGGATACTCTGCCAGAGAACCAATAAAACATCTGGTTTCATTATTGTTATTGTGAGTCACATAAGTACTTGTGCTAAAAGCTAAAGTCATTTCTGAGCAGAGTCTACACTGCCTCCGATTCTGCACGATTGCCGCTTATTTTTATAGCAAGCAGTGCATACCTAAAGCAAAGCTGAAATGTATTATTCAATTTTCACATTGCTTAATATTTACAGATTGAATTAAAGAACAGCACATATAAACATATAAATGTAGTGCAGTAACTACAGCATGAGAAGGTAGCACTGTCCCTATGCAGGCTGCACAGATTGGTAAGCTAATAATGTTCTGTTTTACCTGTTACCTGTCTCCAGTGGGGGGATCCTGAGGTTTTTCCCCCAGGAACAAGACCAATCCCCAGTGAGGGGTGCCCTGGTAAAGAGCCAACTTTTGTCAGATATTGAGCCCCAGGGTAAACCTGCACCATCTATGGGAGATAGTAAAGTAAAATATAGTCAATTTAAAATGTAAAATAGAAAAGGAAAAACCATTCAGTGCAAAATACATTTGCAAAACAAGTTTGTTCATTAATCAGTTTATAACAAAAAGCAAAAGTAGAGATTTATTTAAATGTGTACAGAATAAAGGAATGTTTTAAACCATTACCAATGTATTATCATCTTAACCATGCTGCCTCAACATTTTATTAATATAGTGCCAACATATTACGCAGCGCTGCACATTAGGGGTTGCAATTGACACGTGCAAACAATGACACCGGAGAAGAGGACCCTACCCAAAGAGCTTACAATCCAGGAGGAGGGGGAAGATATAGTTTTTTCTATAGTGCCCTATATTATAAAATGGACTATTGATCAGAAGTATCATTCGTCCACATATATTACACTAGTTATACTCTATTTCTGTCCATAAAATACAAAGCAAACTGGCTAAATTGGTGAAAAAATGCAAGCCAGAATAATGCTACAAAGGGAGTTTTTTTATCCTAGATTACACAATAGGATTCACAGCAAATTTTGGTATAGTAGGTTGAGATAGACAATCCCCAGGCAAACCACTGTAAAACAGTAAAGACAGGAGAGACTGTTGATCCGGGGATCATCCGATTGCCCCACAGATCAGAAATTAGTTTTTTTCCCTGTTGGAGCGAATTGTACCAGGTTTTTTTGCCTTCCTCTGGATCAACTCCATGTCCATAGGGTTTTAAATCTGGGATATGTTTATTTCCCTAGTGGTTGAACTTGATTGAATTATGTCTTTTTTCAACCCAACTATGTAACTATGTAATATCACCCTTGCCTACCTTTAATATCAATATTTTAGCATATCTCACTGCTTGCTTGCCGTTTGGTCATAATAGACCAGATCTGCCTTATACAGTCTCTGAGCGGCTCTGTAATAATCCAAGCAGTAACCTGGTCCAATTTGTAACAATCGAGAAGAAAAAAAGTAACAAAACTAAATATGAAACTGAAAAACATTCTGGCACCTGAGAATCCTATGTCTTCTAAATATGTCTTCCTGTAAGTATATGGAACCCACCTTCTGAGAGACCAGCCTACTAACTCTCTCACCAGTCATACATGGGAAATGTATATCAGTGTATGGGATGATATACAGCATTCATTCTATCTTCTATATTGAGAGAAAACCCACACATAATTCAAACATGGATTAGTAGCAAGGAGGCTTATTATTATTATTATTATTATTATTATTAATATTATTAAACAGGATTTATATAGCGCCAACATATTACGCAGCGCTGTACATTAAATAGGGCTTATAATCCTAACTACAACATGAGCCCCCTAATATTAGTGCTACACAACTTATTTTCATGGATGGGGCTAAGCAGCTGATACACTTCACTGTTGGTGGACATATTCACTCAAAAATTGCCCCACTTAGGCTAACATCATAACAAAACTGTGAACAATGAAAGGTAATAGGACCAAGAAAAAAGGGGAGGGGAGGGGGGTAATTGGCTAAGACTAAAAATATAGGACCTGAAACCCACAACTGGTAATATACTATAATACACTAGTACTGGGCAGCATGGTGGCTCAGGGGTTAGGTGTTAGCACTCCGGCCTTGCAGTGCTAGGTCCCACGTTCAATTCCCAGCCAGGACATTATCTGCATGGAGTTTGCAGGTTCTCCACGTGTCTGCATGGGTTTCCGCCGGGTACTCCGGTTTCCTCCTACATCCCAAAAACATGCAGTGAAGTTAATTGGCTTCCTAAAAAAAAAGTTGACCTTAGACTACGTTAATGACATATGACTAGGTAGGGGCATTAGATTGTGAGCTCCTTTGAGGGACAGTTAGTGACACGACTATGGACTTTGTACAGCGCTTTGTAATATGATGGTGCTATATAAATACTGTGTAATAATAGTATCTTGCCCATGTGGATTTTTAAGGAAACCAGGTCTGAGATACTGAAATAGAGAAGTGTAAAAAATCTTCTTCCCTGAATGACACATCTGTGGTATGTAATTCTGAGCGACTGGGCATAAATATATTTGGCATGTAGAACAGCTCCCTTATATGCGTTTCTTATATATAATAACCTGTTTACCTAGAGAGCAACATGTAAAGTTACAGTCAGCAACCATTCTGTTTCATTTTGCTAACTCCAATCTATTTTACTGCTTCAAGTGTACTAAAATAGTTAAGCTATGTCATTAAGCAATGAATGTCCCTAAGATGAAAGATAAGGATCGCCTTGTACAACAAAATCTTGCATGTGTTTAGTGGTCCCCAGACATCAATGAACAATCCACCGTGGCAGATCACTAAACAACGGACTGTTATCATTTGCTATAGTGGAGAATGCAATGAGGCGCCTTTATCACCCTCCCCTATTCATAGAACTAAGCAGTGCTATGTGTACAGCACTCATTCAAAATACTATCACTGGAAATCATCTTGAAAGATGATTTCAGCTACAAAAATTAGACGTGTACATTCCTTAAGGCTTAATTCACACAGAACGTTCTTCTAGCATTTACCTGTGGTGCTTGTTTCACTCCCCCTATTGCTGCTTATATTTATAAACTGCTTTTATTGCAATATGATAGTAGACATGTGCACGTTTAGAGGGCGTCATGGTTGAAGGCTTTCAGAAAACTGCTAGGTGGCAAGGTGATGTGGGAGTATTTGGCCTATATAGTGTTAAGAATGCAGCAAACTGTCCCGAAAAGGCAAATGCACCAAAACCTTTACAAAATTTTTTTCTTGAAATCCACAAAGTCGTGCTTCCTAAACCAAAAACCCAGGTCCAAAGAAAAAAATGAATGTGCACAAACACAACACAAAAAAAGTGCACAAGGAAGCCCACGTGCCTGGCCCTCCCTGGGGCAAAATGCTCCAGACAGGGGACAAGGTTAACTTGACCTGCCTAGCAGTAACCAGGAAGGTCCCATTCCTTTACAAATGCCAAGAAACTCCATAAAACCGCTGTATTTGGTTACCAATGTAACCAAGTCCATCCTGTTATTTACATAAATCCTGCCTGTGTAGGGTTTATGCAATACACACATCATTATTTCTGTTTTCTCTCTGTTTTATTTAATAAACCTGATTGCTTTACAGATTTTAAACTAAACATGAACAAGCTTTGCAAGCCGACTTCTCTGGATGACAAGACCCCTCCAAGTACATCTGACAGAACAGCTCATATATCCCTCTTTCCACCCATTACACTACAATTATAAATCTTAATGTCAGACAGCAGAAACAATAGAACAGAGTTACTGTCAGTACAACTGTTCTCTTCTTATAAACTGACTCCTGGAGAAGCTCCACAAAGCAAAGTGGCTGTGTTTTTTTTTCCTCCTTGGATGCACATTACATCATGTTCTTGTTTTAGATCATTATGTCATCCCTGCCCAAGCGCATTATACAGGGTTGCATCAGCAGGAGCTATTTTTGAGGACTGCTGCAGTGTTTCAATGGAGCTGCTGAGAAGCACTCAGAGATGTATAACATTCATATTTTATCAGAGATTAGAAATAAAGCAATACTAGGTGTATCAGATAACATATTTTTTTTATTATTCCATTGAAATGGGCTGCAGAATCCAGGTTTAAAGTCTTTTCAGTTTTCTTCTGCAAGATATCTGCTGTGCATTCTTCAATATAACAATGATATGTGCACACAGGTGACACCCTATGCATATAGCAATGGCTGCTCTCACCTAATTGTCAATGCAAGTCATGCACAGCACAGATCGGTAGCTTTAGGAGAGAAATGGAGCTCTGGGGATATTTAAAAAGCAGAATATGAAAACCTGGCAGTCACTTTGAGGAACCCTTCACACCACACATTTTTTACCAAGATTTGCTGTATTTTGTACAATGATTTGAATTGCATTAGGAAAGACAATTAGTTTGCAATTAGCTGCTGAAGTACCATATATCACAATCAGGGCACCAGTGCTTGAATATGGGGACCTCCATATATTGTCTGGAAGTTTGGGATGGTTAGGTCTTGGGGAGGAAGGGGCACACATTTTTTTTGTATTTATTTTTTGACAGTAGAAGCAAAAAAAAACAAAATACCAATTGTTGTAGAGCAATTAAGACTAGTTCTAAAGTCAAACACCAGCCAAAATTTTTATATCATTTGGTATAAGGTAAGATTTTAAATCTAAACCTGGATCTAAAATTTTTATAGCTGTCTGTAACCCCAGTAGAAGATTTTCCTTTGCTGTGGTAATAACACCCACCACTGGACTCAAAAATAAGGGAAATTCCCCCTTGATGGTAAACCCTTCTACATTCTGCTAAAAGAATGGCTTTGTCTTCTGTCTCCATGATTATTGGAGACAATTACTTTCCTCCTAACACTTGTCACAGGGCAATATTGAGAAGAAAACACAGACCAAAAAAAAATGGCGGAGGGTCAAAATTTTTAGTTACAGGTTTGCTGGATCACCCTGGTTCTTCTATCAAAGTCTGTCTTCCCCAGTCTTGGAGAGCTTTAAAGTCAGACCCATTATGTTCTACCCATTATGCTTCTTCCCCTACATTAGGTCAACACATGTGTCCGTGCTCTACAAACATTGTACACATTACCAATACACATCACAGCAATGCATGTGTTGCAGCATGGTACATTCTATTGCAATTCATTTTAAATAGAATTGCAATGCACATACACAAAGCGCTGCAGCACATGTGGGTTGTAACAGATCAGCACAAAAGCACACATATGAAAACTTGTGAAAAGTTGTGATAGGGTGGCATGTAGCACTTTAGGTTCCTTTCTGAAACTTAATAGGATTTGTAAAATAATATATGAAAAACATGGGATGACAAGAGTTCAGCATGCATGCAGTAATGAAATGCACTCTCATGAAAACGCCCTTTGTGTCTCTGTTGTGTTTTTAGAGGATCTTTGTAGGTTTAATGACTTTACAATACGTGAAGCTGGACAGGTCAGGGGTGGCTTCTTATAATGTTCTTTTATTGCTTGGTAATACTGCAATGTTATTAGTCTGGGCACAGGTGCTCTCTACACCCTGCAGAAATCCTTGACACTCCCATCGAGTGACATCTCTGGAGATAGCAAATCAGTTAATAAAAAAAATATTTCCTTTTAATAAGTTAGCATTGAAATCTTTAGCATGCTGCTCTACTTTATTCTGACATTTTCCACTGCACGCGCTACATATGATTCATCCAGTATCTTTTCCCTTGACAGATTGTTCTATTTTAAATAGAAACATGTTCCAAGCTATTCAGCTATTCTTCTATTAACTCCATACAACACAAGGCCAAAAGCAAACTTATTTTCATTAAATAAAAAAAAAGCATTGTGACTTTAAAGAGCACCAGAGACCAATGTTAAGAGGTTTACTAACCTATATAATCAACATTATGTAATAAATTATTCTCTCTCGTCTCGTCTCGTTTTTGTCTCTTTCACACATCGTTTTTTAAATTTTAAAAGTTTTTTTAGACAAGGTCAATATTATTTGAACAAATTTTCTACACAATGCTGCGGGACTGCTTTTACAGGTGCACAGTTTTTACCTGAAAAGGTCTTGATGGTTGGTCTCCAGCAACAGTTATCTATTTTGTGTACATAGCCTTAAAAATGTTAATTGTCCCTAATTAGTTCTGTGAATCTCTGCTTCCTGCACCTCTACCTGTCATCTGAAAAGCATGAATGATGCCATTGGTGGCTTAGCAAATGCTAATTGCCCACCTGCAATATAGAATAAAACTTTAAATTACTAACACTAAACAAGTTTACAGGTGACCTTTGACTGTTCTCCAACTTCCCTGGTCTACATATTTTTGGGGTTAGTAGCCCATAGTTAAAAAGTAGGTAAGTAGAATGCCATTAAAAAAAGTCCAAAGACCTGTTGCATTAAAATTGTTTAAAAATCTGCTTTTGCTGTACTGGTCTCCTTCAATCTTTATCCACCATGTACAATAAAACATTTTTACAAAATCTTCTCAAGGTATTTGCATCTTCAAGTCTTCTGGATGGAGTTACAATCAGGTATATTGGATCTGTTCATTTAGTCATGTCATGGACCTGACTTCTGGGAGAGTGGTATCGTATATGGAATAGCTCACATTATGTTAAACAAGGGTTATTGAGCACAGCAGTAAGGACCACCACCCCCTTCCTTCCACCACCACCACTGGTCTTGGAGAAAACATGTAATGTCAAGGTCTGACCTTCAGAAAAAAGTATGAATGTATATTATTTTTTTTGTAGAAGTGTAGGGTTTGGGATTCAGGAAAAGGAAGCAGCAGAGTTAGATTTTTTTTAAATAAGAGAGTTCTTTAAATCCAGTGTTTCAACATAGTAGCCATTCAACTAACATTTTTAGATGGAGCTCAACATGGGGATCCACTTATAAAGTTATATCCCCATCAGAAGGTAAAATCTTTCCAATAGAAATTTAAATAAAGTTATATGCACAATATAGTGGAACTCAACCATGGTCTAAGCCATTGGCAACTGGAATGCTAGTGTGGTTATGTATCTGAAGTAGGGACAGCCTTTTTTTTCTACATTTCCCTCAGTAATTCTACCAAACATCCAACAATCATCCTACACTGAAGGTACAATCTTCAGGTTATCTAACTATGTAAACATTATTCTGACATAGTTTATTATCCTGGCTGTTGTAATAAATAACCTAACTAATCAGACTTGAGGTCAGAAGAGACTATGCTTAATTTGTCAGTCGCAAAACCATGGAGGTAAAGTTTGCAGAGGTAATTTCTATGCAGGAAAGCAGCAATATTCTGTGCTCACCACTCAAGTGTGAAATTAGAAAGCCATGTCGTATTAGAATGTGAAGGACAGGATGTGAATCTGAGCTGAAGAGGAAAGTATCTTTTTAAGAGGCAGAAACACCATTCTGGTCCACTTGTGAGTTTGAATGGCTCCTATTTAGCTATAGTATATAATAAAACCTCCACAAATGATAAAAGGCAATGGAAAGATACTCAAGCATGACTCCATTAAAATTTCTCAATAACAGGAACTGCCTCAGAATATGCATTGCTTCCTCTCTCTCCGTAGGCTTCATTTTGTTTGGCCAAGTTGCCTCGTTTGTCATATTTAATGTCATTGGAACGTCGATCATTATATTTATTTCTGGTGTTATATTTTTTTACTTCTTTCATAACTGTATTAAGTACCTAAAACCCCCGAGGACTATAATTTATATATGTTGCAATCAATTATTTTTATTTTCCCAGGAACACTTTTGCTTAGGAATACTGAAATAATTTACAGGTTCCCTGAACATGAGAGAGAGTTTTTCAGAGCTAAAGTAGACCTGGAAGCTGTTGAAGCAATGGTAAATGTAAATCACAAATGTTCTGTCAAGCTTGGTCTGTCTGGGGAAATGTTTCTTCACTTCTCCTACTGTTGTTCCATAAATTCAACAAGTAGTTAGAGAAAAACCCTCAAAGGGAAATTCTTCTCTTAGACAGTTGTCCCCAGAACAGGTTTCATCAATGGAAGATTTTACCTAACCTTGTTCTGGAGACAACTCTAAAAGTTTTGATTTCTTGTCCTTTTCTTCTTCGTGACAATGGTAACCTGTACAAATAGAGAGGTAAATCTCTCCAATGGCAGGCACCAATATGAACTTGATAAACGTTTCCTACTCCATCCAAAATTAAAGGCTCTTTTGCACCATTGGTATGCACTATTATACATATATTAAAGTGGATCTAAACTGAAAATATGCAAAGTATTTTTTGCCCTGGTAGATTTTTGTTTCTTCTCTGTGGTGTGTAGAGCTTATTTTTTTAAACCTCATATAGAGCCAGCCACAGAGATAATGTTAAATTATTAGTGGCAGTCCAATGGCCAAAGAGGATCACTGTGGACCCAGAAATCCACTGTGGAGTAGGCAGCAAAGATCTCGGTTTTTATGTTAAGCAGCGGTAACAGTTTCTTGGGCACCTGTAAACAGGTGATTCCATGCCACAATTACCAAGTAGTTGTGCCTACTTGTTAGGTATATCATAAGCTCACCCATACCAACAAGCTCAGTTGTACTTTTATGTACATGGCATTGCAGCCCACATATTTATCTGCAATTGAATGTATATAGCTAACTTGTAAAACTTTTTTGCCCAACTCTACTGAGTAGAGCATTGTTTCTCAATCATTTTAACATTAGAGAACCCTTGAAATAATTTCCAGGTCTCAGGTTACCCCTGCTATAATTGTTATGTCTACAGCTCACAGTACATTAGTGTGGTAGTGGTCAGTAGAAAGAATGCTTCTTACATTGTAGTGAGAAGAATGTCACCCATATATAGATTACAAAAAAGATCATTGATGTCACTTAAACTGATCTGAGAGTCACAAATTGCTTAAATCTTAAGGAACCCCTAACAACCCCTGCAGGAACCCTGGTTGAGAAACACTGGTGTAGCGAATCCTCATCTTCATCTGCTCCATAGAAGAGTGCCCTACTTACTATTCATTCTTCAAAAATTTGAATCACATCACAGTTCAGATAAAAGAATAAAAAAGGGAATTTCTTATTTCAGGACTCTTTCATCAGATAAGTACCAACCTCTTTTTTTTCTGTGTGACTTTCTTCATGTACTTTTGCACATTGTGTTCTGAGTTTGACAGAGAGATATTAGTCACTGGTTGCAAATACACCTGTCATAGCCGATAAGGTCATATATGAGGTTATTTGTTTAACTTTGTCTGTGGTTCGCTGTTAATCCAGTTTTACAAGCAGTGACTTTTTTTGCCACGTACAACAATTATTCAAGTGTGTCTTATGATAGTAATTGCATGTCTGAGTAATGAAAAGCCAAAAATGAAAGTTTCTAAAACTTTGAGGCATGATTAATCAATTCAACAACTATTACATTAGCTTTTCTTTTTTTGGAGTTGTTTTTTGACAAATTTGTCCTCCAACTGCGTGTTTGCCACAATTTTAAGATCATTGGAGGAAAGAGCAATAAATAACACAATGAAGTTATGTAATGACTACAAATATAATTATGATATGACAGTGTTATTATAATATAGTGGCCAAAGAAAATCTGGCTGAGATGATAGATGTATTGTACTGTGCATTGATTTTCTACTATTGTCACTCAAAAGCGTGAATAATGGTTAAGAAAGACAGCTTTACATTTATAAATTGAACCCAAATATAACTAATACATCTCCAACTCTTGCTCCTACTTTTAATTTGTTTTGTTTTGAGTCCAGAGGAAAAGGGTTAGAAGTACCATTGGTAAATAATAAATAGACATACTCAAGAAATATAGGCATTTTTATTAAACCATATCAGAAGTTATGGTGTGCCTTTGTTTTTTTTACAATACCATGAGATTCTGCAGGCTGTCTTTTCTTCAGACACATTGCCAGACTGGAACTCCAGTTGCCAATGGCTTGGACCATAGTTGAGTTCACCTATATTGTGCATATAACTTTAGGTTTCCATTGGAAAGATTTTACCTTCTGACAGGGATGTAACTTTATAAGTGAATCCTCTTGACTTTGTAGCATAGTTGGAATATGTTTTTTACTACTTCATCATGTATTGTCCCAATGTTCACCAAACCCAATCATAGCACCCAACCCCATTGGTTGGGTGGACAAATCTACCCAATCCTTAGACTACAGGGCCCAAATCTTGCTAATAGTTTTGTCGATTGTTAAGCCAAGTTATTGTCAATCACGGCAAATGATTTGGTTTTTGTGGCAACAATATTCTACCTCTCCTGAGTACAAATGGCACCTGGACCTGATATAATATAATGTAATAATAGAATAACTTTTTTTATATATATACTTTATTTTGTATTGTTTCTGCGTTTGTTCTTGTACACCTTTAATTCATGTATCTGAGAATATCTTCTCTGGTTTAAAAAATTGGACAGAATAGTTGGGTCCAATTGTGAACAAACAGTAAATTTATTTTGCGCTAGCAAACCTTTTTTCCATCATTGTGACTTCACTACAGATTAGGTTTTGTCCACTTTTTATTGTAATGTCAGTTTACAATTATGAATAAAGAATGTTATCATTTCTTTTATTACTGCTTCTCATTCAAATTAAATTTTATTAATAGTCTTATCCAGGCATGATGCCAGGATGGCAGGAAAAGTTAAAAAATTAGGATGTAGATTTGGTGTGCATAAGCAGAGCACAGGTTCACAATACAATGGCATTACCTCCCTACTACAATCCTGCTAATTGGACAATTATAGAGCAGCATCATACTGATAAGCCTACTACTCCTGTTATCATCTGTTTGCAACAAAACTTAACTGGCTGTAGCATAAGTTTTTCATTCTTCTTGTTCATCTTAAGCTGGAAGTACGGTATACTAAGCCTGGTTAAGATGAATGAGGAAAACACAAAAAAAATTATTCTGTGCCAGGGTCCGCGTCTACAAGTTTTAGTCACATAAGAACTTCTCTCCACATACAAATCATTGGTAATGGGAAAAAGAGCTTGAAGGCTGATGCAGCATAAAAAAGGGTTCAGATGCAGGTCAGGAGGACATCAATTGCAGATCCAATGCACCTGTCATTAAACTGTGAATGATCTCAAAAGCTTCATAAACTCATGTCAAATGCAAGCGTAATGCACCTGAAAGAATGCTGTATTAGCTTATCATCCTAAGCCTCAACCTATCTACACAAGTCCCTAAAGAAGAAACTTAAGTCGATGAGTAGTGCTCTGGACACAGAAAGTTGTTATTACAGAAATCCATCTCCTGAGCATTCCCATCTATTTTTTAGCTGTTGGAACCATTTGATTGAAAAACTTGTGCTCATAAAATAGGTATCAGGATATTGCCATGGGGTGTATAATTAAATCCCATCCCTGATGGAAGTCTATAGTAGGTATAAGCAACACTGCCTCTAAACCCAATTAAAGGTATATTAAAACAAAGCAATTAGTCACAAAAGTGTACAAAAAGCTTCTGGTTTGCTCAGAATAGTCAGATGAAAACCATTCCATGAATAGGGATTGTCTGCACTATATAAATGGCCTGTGCTTTGTTCTCCCTATAACTGTTTCCATTATGATCATTTGTAACAGTTAGCACAGCTATTCTGTAGTTGGACACCGCTGCTCCCTGAATGGAATTCTTTGAATTATTTCTGTAGGCTTCTAGCTTATAGATATTTATAGCTGAGGTGACTGAAACGCTGACCAGCTACAGTGTGAATCCAAGTGTAAAAGGTGACTCATCTTGCATGACAAAGTCATATTTATTACAGTGGATTTGGCGGCGCAGTATAAATATTGATGGCAGTGTCTAAATGTAGCAAGACGAATATAGGCAATCAATGAACCTATGCCACTATAGATAGCTCATTCAGGAGAAAGAAGACATGATAGGCTGGATTGTCTGCAGATCAAAGAAATTCCCCAGGAGAAGGTGAAAATTCTTGCAGTTTGATTAATGGCAGAATGACTTCATACAGCAACTTAACACCAAAGTCGGACTATGGCAATGAAATAATTGGCTCGCTCATAGATGTAAATGCTGCCTGGCCAAAAGAAAAGTCAAACACTCTAAAATTTCTAATATTTCATTGGAGCTTTGATTTTAGCATTTAGCTTTGATTATGGCATGCATTGGCCATGGCATCAATTCAATAAGCTTATGCAATGTCACAACATTTATTTCCATCCAGAGTTGCATTAACTCCCAAATATGGCCAATACATGTGCTAAAAGAAGATGCCTCATACTCATTTAACCATTCTTTCATAATTTGTAATCTTTGTGCCATAAGGGAAGAAAAAATCTATTGATGGAAAAACATTCAGAACTTTCAGGAAGTCAGCTAATATAACATGGAAGAACCTAGACCTGACCAGTTGAAGCAACCTTCGGCTTTGTTTTGGCCAGCCAGGTAAAGCAACAGGTTTTAAATGTCCTTGCATTGTACATGAAAACATAAAGAAGTTGGCACAGTGGGTCTGATTATTTAAATGAATTTGGGCTATTACCTTACCAAGGTGAATTATCACCTTTCAAGGATTGTTTCCTGTAGCTTAGTGAACGTAGTAAAACAGAATACCCAATTATGTATAAGGAAATCTAGAAAAAATACATTTTCTATCTACATGATTGGATAGTAGAAGTCAGGAGAAGTAGAAGTCACTTCATTTACCAAGCTAAGTGAAATAGCCTTTAAAAGTGGATAATATTCTTTGCAATGTGAACAGCCTATAGTCCTTAAATAAATCAAACACAGTGTATGTAACACCAGAAACAAAATAACAGAGTAATGAAAAAAAGAGTGAAACAATAGAATTATGGTCAACATAGGATCAGCCCATAATGCTATTCTGGGGAAAACATAAGATCAGTGTATATTATATATACTATTACTGCCATAATACTCAGTGCCTAATGATGGTAATAACCATAAACTGTCATTTTCTGACCCATTCTCTCCTTCTAATTAGTCTGCAGTCTAGCTGCCAAGGACCCTTGACTACAGTGGACTTTCTGTGCCTTATTGACTTTAGAATGTGTCACTTGGACTTTATCACATTCACAAACTTGTGTGACGGTGACTGTGGAGCAGATATTTTATTCTTAAGAATTCTTAGAGAAGCCCACTATTCTATACATATGAATGGCGTGACAAAGACATTAAATAAGGGTGGGTGCTGAAAATACCAATGATGCAAGAATGGGTGCCAAATGGTTTCCAGCAATCAAATGTGGGTGGTTGGGCCCTGGAGGCAATGGCTGGTGACAGACAGTTTTTAGAATGTTTTCATAAAAAAAGAAATGAACTGGAAGTTATGGCTAACACAAGATAATATTTAGATTCCTAGCTATTCCTAACCAGCACAGCTCTTACAAAGCCGAATGATGGTTTTCGACTTTTCTTATGGACTCGCCATAATAATTTCATTAATGCTTGAAAACCTTGCAGCTGGAATATCTGATAAAGATGCTAATTCAAAAGTAAAATATCACTTTTAAGTAAAGTCAGTTTGGAGAACTAGCTTGTAGGCATTTTGTGATCAAAAACTAGAACTGTCAAGCCTGAAAAAAGCACATTTTTATGAATAATTGATAAGCATATATTGCCTTCACCGTGTGCCCATAGCAACCAATCAGCGTGCATTCTCTAAGCTGAAAGATAAAATAGTTACTAGGATTGGCCTATGGTATCTTCTCCAGTTTTCATAAATCAGTCCCAATATATACTCATTGCATGAATATTGATAAGCAAAGGAAGGTATCTACTTCAAGGAGAAGCCGTAATTTACACCGTGTCTTTGGTGTGCCAAATCTTCGAAAGTGAACGGCAGACAAAGTGCAGACTTAAGCAGACATGAGCTAATGCTCTGCTTCTTGATTCTTAGTGGTGAGGTAACCCGCACATCTCTTATGTCACAATTTAATTGACTGTTACCAGAATACCTTCTTGTAAAAGCCAATATGTGGATTCAGTTTAGCTTGCACTGATTGAGAAGTACCATCCTTTTCACCGTGTGAATTTTAAGATAAATTGTATTGCTTAGCTTTTCATGAAGGTGGACTATGGTTTCTTCTTATATTAAAAATATGTAGAACCTAAAGTGCAACTGTGCTGCTGTGACCCCCGGGGCTCTTCACATAATCTACATGTATGCACAGTATACTTTCGCATACTGATAGACTTTTGTTCTAGAGCAAACAGGGTTCCATGGTTCCTCAAAAGGTTTCATGAGCTACTGTATGCCTGCTTTCTTCCCATCCAATGGTATATCTATAGTTCCAGATCAAACACAATTTATTAGGGCCACAGTCATGATTCCAATGTTCCTTTTATCTATCATCAATGATGGAATTATCTCAACCATGGTAAGGATAACATTCTCCACACTGACTATCAATATAGTGGCATTTTTACAATAAATTTATCTTAGCAGGGGTTCCCTAAGATCAGAACATTATTTTAGGAATTCCACTACGATAAAAAAGAAAGGCTGTCTCAGAGTGTTCAGCTCCAGTAATGCAAGCCCTGTTTCACTTCATCACTCTGTTGTTGCCCAGTTTTTAACTGGGCCCAAAATCTTATAACCTAACATTTTTTTTATAATTAGAATAGCCGCACTTTAAAGTGACTGTGACTATGTGAAATTGTAAATTAAAGGCATGCAACATCTTTATTATCTAAAACTTCTGTGTCAGAAGCCTGGTCCCATTCTGCATAGTTTGGTTTCTTCCTGCATCTCCTACATCATTACAAGAAACAGTAGCTTATAAAAAAACTAGTTTGTGGGAATGAATTGTGCCAAATAATAAAAATGTTTTAGCCAGAGTTGCTTAAAAAAGGGTAAAAGTGGCAGGAGAAATAAGTAACTCTTTTTATACAAGCATGCCTTTGGGTTTTAGTGTGGTGAGAGAATCACAAGTGAAAATAAACTAGTAATAGAAACAATACTGTATTTATTCTACACCTTAGGCAGGGGTGTCAAACTCTGGCCTGGGCACCAAATCTGGCCCCCAACATCCTTTTTTTTGGCCCCAAAGGAATCCTAAATCTGGCCTGCCAATGCATTGAAATAGCGCCGCTACTACAATTCCTTGCATCACTTGCGTCTATAGACCAGTGGACTCACTGCCTATGTGTGGCCCCGCATTGGACTGTTTTAGAGACGCAAATAATGCCAGGAATTTTAGAAGCGGCGTTATTTTAATGAGGAAGGAGTTTCAGCGACGGGCCACTCATAAGATTTAGCTCCGCATTGGCCGCGTCTGGCATTTCCAGCATTCCCCTCAGCTGTACTATTCCTTGCTATTCCAAGGCATGGACTTGAATGGTTGGATTTTCATAGAAAATATTGTTATTATTATTGTTAGCCTGTGCAAAAATATTACCATTGAAATTTAACTCAGAAGGCTACAAATAGGCATAAGAAAATTAAAAAAAAAATTATGCCTCTTTATTATAAGTTTGTTCCAGATTGAATGTGAACCAAAACCTCTTTGTTTCCATATGAAAAGGGTTTATATCCAATGAAAAGGAAAAACTTTCTCAATTTTTGATAAAATTGAAAGGCTGGCCCGTGACTTTGTCTAAGTTTTTATTTTTTGGCCCTCTGTGAATTTGACATCCCTGATCTTAGGGATCCATGACTCCATCCATGAATCCATGCTAATGATGGAGTACTAACACTGAAATTAATGCTGAAGCACTATTTAACACAGATGCTGGGTGTGCAAAGTCACAGATTTCTGTGGGCTAAAGAAAGTGTTACATACAAGCTGTAACATGTTGCATTGATTAGTTAACAAGATAAAAAGGTAAACGTTCCTAATAGTTCATACAGACAGATTTTCAACACCCATGATAATCATTCATATTCACCTCAGGTAAATATCTAGTGTTAGGACAGGTGTCCCATGACATGGCTTACTAAGCAACCAACCAAAAACAGGGAGTATTGTTGTCCCTGCGGCAGGGCATGTCCTGCTTGTTCTAATCCATAGAACAGAACAGACTGCTCAACAATAGCTTATCTGATCACTAACGATCGAGTGGCAATTTTTGAGCATCTGTAAAAGGCGTCAAGGACATGGTTACAGCATCCTTTGTGGATGACATCCCTTGACATGACATGTTGGTGCTGGAAGACTTCCCTCCACCAGACATTGTGGATTTGTACAAAGAGCAGGTTGTTATATATTGCCCAGCATGTGTTAGTGACTATGGGTCCTTCTAAGATTGATTGAACTTCAGGAACCATTGTTATGTTATGTCCCCCTTCTCCTCAACCCGGCCCAGTATACTGTAATGATATAACTGTGCTTTTATAGATAGTAGAAGAGCACTTTACCATAATAAGATAACAGAACATAGCACTGCAGAATCTGAGTGTCTGGATTCTATTTATTATACAATGCTAATGTTAGTTTAAGCATCATCAGTTTGATTATTTATCTGCACTGTGCAGTCTATGTGGCTTTCTCAGGGTTACATTTTAGTCACGCACACCATGACTGCGGATGAAGAGTCATAAATATCTCAAATAATATGAACACATCTATGTATTTTGTGTAAAACCGATCAGTTAAAGGTAGATAAACCTGGAGCTGCCATTGCTGTTATTTTATTCTGGAGATGAATGCTACCTGGCTGTCAATCTGCATACATTACAAGAATAGGATAAGGATTTCTGATTTTATTCATGTTTTATGTCAATGACTGAGAAATATTAAAGCCAGGGTGAACATACCAGCCAGATATGTAGTAATGGCATTATCTGCATTTTTGTTTAGTATATATAAAGATAACTATTTAAAGATTTGGAAAGAGAAAGGAATGAGTAAAACTTATTTGAGTTTTTCCTGTTGATGAGTCAAAAGAAGACATAGGATAAATCTCTTTTTAGGCCTACTCTCCACTAGCCAGTAGGACATTTTCCACCCCCTACATGCCTAATAACTGCCTCTTTTACCATGCTCATGCTAAGCAATGGGAAAGTATACACAGAAGTATCAAGGTTGCATCACTTCTTGAAAAAGTGCAACATCCTGAGCCTGGCAATGCAGAAAATGTATTCAGAAATTCCTAAACTCCCCCAAACTTTTTTGGGGCTAATGATTTGAGGGGTTTTAGTGTATTTAGTGTACATGAACCCCTATTTAATGTACAATATGTATATAAATAATGTTTATTATTGATAATAATATTAATATTAATAATATTAATAATAAAAATAATACCAATTATTAATATTAATATTATTATTATTATTATTATTAATAATAAATAGATAAATATTTTCTGGGTTATCATACCGAATAGCTTTGGAACAACCAAGTGAATTAGAGACATGGCTTTAGACACTTTGCTTTTGCATTTTCCACGAAAATTCAAGTGGTATTCAACAATTTGGCTTATCTCTAGTTCGATATGGGGGGTCTGAGAAGTTTACTATAATTTTAGATGTAAAAGTTATCAATTATCTTACTACTTCTACATCACAATAGTATACATAGCAGTATATAACCCATAACCATACATTCCCTTAAAGTGCTTCACGACACTGTGACCTAGTTTTAAGGTAAGAGATTTTAAGAAGTTGTCCATTTTACAATGGAATTTGCATGATAAATGTCCTTGGATGCAAAGTACAAATCTATGTTATTTATTTTTCAGGCCAACAGCGTTCCAGGTAAAGTACATTCTTAAAAAAAGCAACATCCAAAAATGATGCTTTCAGGCCTCAAACACAATTAACAGAACCTTTTAGGCAGTTTTGGAATAAGTATTGTTTTTTTCATAGCATTTTTATCCTACTATTTACTTTGTTTTTGTAAATCCCTCTATTCATGTTTAAAACAGTAAACAGGGTTTTAGTACATTACCAGAAAAGATTTATAGATTTATAAGTAGGCTTACGAGTCATTCTTGCTATTAACAGACCAATCAACAAATTTTCTAGTCAGATTTAGATTTTTTAATATTCTCTCAATATAGTACATTATGGGCATACTGTTCAATAGGACAATACAGTTCATTATGGTAATAAAGGGTATAAGAACAAACATCAAGAAAGATGTAATAGAGAATATAATTACGTAAAAGATTAAACATAATCACAAAAAAAACAGTCAGAATTCTCAGCAAATAAATGTCTCAGAATAGCTTTGGAACAACCAAGTGAATTAGAGACATGGCTTTAGACACTTTGCTTTTGCATTTTCCACGAAAATTCAAGTGGTATTCAACAATTTGGCTTATCTCTAGTTCGATATGGGGGGTCTGAGAAGTTTACTATAATTTTAGATGTAAAAGTTATCAATTATCTTACTACTTCTACATCACAATAGTATACATAGCAGTATATAACCCATAACCATACATTCCCTTAAAGTTCTTCACGACACTGTGACCTAGTTTTAAGGTAAGAGATTTTAAGAAGTTGTCCATTTTACAATGGAATTTGCATGATAAATGTCCTTGGATGCAAAGTACAAATCTATGTTATTTATTTTTCAGGCCAACAGCGTTCCAGGTAAAGTACATTCTTAAAAAAAGCAACATCCAAAAATGATGCTTTCAGGCCTCAAACACAATTAACAGAACCTTTTAGGCAGTTTTGGAATAAATAATGTTTTTTTCATAGCATTTTTATCCTACTATTTACTTTGTTTTTGTAAATCCCTCTATTCATGTTTAAAACAGTAAACAGGGTTTTAGTACATTACCAGAAAAGATTTATAGATTTATAAGTAGGTAAGAGCTTACGAGTCATTCTTGCTATTAACAGACCAATCAACAAATTTTCTAGTCAGATTTAGATTTTATAATATTCTCTCAATATGGTACATTATGGGCATACTGTTCAATAGGACAATACAGTTCATTATGGTAATAAAGGGTATAAGAACAAACATCAAGAAAGATGTAATAGAGAATATAATTACGTAAAAGATTAAACATAATCACAAAAAAAACAGTCAGAATTCTCAGCAAATAAATGTCTCATTTTCATTCAAGTAAAATATGCTTAAAGTAGAACCATGATGGCAAATATGTTCTGCACAGCTCTACCAATATCTGTTGCCTGTGAAGTCCACCTAATGCAGCTTCTTGTGATGGAGTTGTTATTCTCCTGTAGTCTGTGCGGTCTTGCCCCACAGTACAATGAAATAGGTACGGCTTTTGGCATTGTTGCTGCTGATTGGAAAGCTTGTCAATCACCACCTGGCCACAGCTGCCACCATTTTGCCAACTTGTTTCTGGATTGTCAGCAGCTGCTACAATGATGGAGCATGAGACACATATGGAGGATTTTGGTCAGCCAAGGAAGGTAAAGGATGCTTCTTGTTTAATTTATGAGGACATCCCATCTGGATTTGGTATATGTTTGGACTGTCATACAAGAGAATTTAGTTACTTTAAAGCCCAATGTCCACAATTTACAGGCATAGCTGTAGGATTTTTCTTACTGACGCATTACTGTACACAAGGGACATTGTCCAATTGAAATTGATTTTTTCCTGGGCCCCAGCTTGACATGTTAAACCCTTTATAAGATGCCTGCCTTCCTTTTGGGTCCAGGAAGTCGGGTTAAACAGACATGTGGGAGAGTTGATTTAATTCATGTGATTGGATTCTTTTGTCTTGTCTGACACTTTGGGTGTATATGTGGCCTTAAAGTACATAGACAGGTGAAAGAGATGGATTGGATTAGCCCTGGTCTGGACTTTCGGGTGTCACAGGGAATTGCAAAGGTGGCAGGTTTGATTGAATTAAGTTTGATCAAATGCCTTTGTTCAACTAAGTTTTTGAATGCCTCCATGACAGTAATTTCTCTAAATGTCTTTTATAATTTGTTTCTGTCTTTGTAAAGACAAGAACATGTATGTACAAAATAAAGCATATGTATCTGATTACCATAAAGTTAATTAGCTATAGTATTTGGGTCAGAATCATACTTCATCCCTCCCCCATGCCACCCTCCTTTACCCCCATAAGGTTTATGAAAAATAAATATTAATACTGATTTGTAGAAATTTTGGAACGTGTACAGGCGCCCCCCAACATTGTTGAGGAGAACACTAATTATTTGTTGCGCTGAATTAACGATCATTTACTAACAACGGCTATCGGTATACGCACTTAACGCTTGTCCTCCCCTTCCCCTCTCCATAGAACAGAACAGGCTGCTGAGACCCTACACAGCCATTGTTCCCAAACTGTCACCCAAAATGATGATGAACGACTGTTTCAGGCAACAGTAATTGCAAATGTGTACTTAGCATTAGTATCACATTATTAGGATCGAATATGAGCATATGAGTGGCTGTAAGAGACAGTTTGTCCCCTTTGCGTCAAACCATCTATAGCTACTGCCTAGAAGAATAGCAAATAACTATGCTTGGTGTAGAGACAGAAGGTCTGCATGTACACTATTCACTATTTCACCAGCAAATTCAGGAAAGGTAACAATGAGAAACCAGCTACCTTGTTCTAGCCTGGGAGATTTTATTATACACACAAATAAATTACAGATAGGTAGGAACAAGACTTAGATATGGGTGTTTACTGATATTGGCAACCTTGTTGACCTTGATCTTGGTTTATGTGGACTATATGCAGATATCTGTCCAAGGTTAAGGTAGACATAGACCATTGTAAGATCATTTCCCAGAGCTTACTGCTAGAACATGCCTTTAGGAGTTTGTTATATGAACTCAAGCTGGCACTTTACTCCTTCAGCCAAAATCAGAAAGCCAATTCAGGGAATGGCAAAAATAGCACAACAGACTTTTGTTTCTTCCTGCATATAAATAGATCCTAAATTCCAACAAGCAAGTACAGTAGTTTAAAGATCACAGCAGACTTCTAATGTCAAATGTACCAAACTTAAGAGTTTTGTGGGGCCATTTCTCACGCTTTTTAAAGCACAGAAAGTTTTTTACCTAAATTATGAAATAAAAGTCCCTTCTAATTAGTATATTTACCAATTGGATAGCATGGAAGAGTCCATCTATTCTCTTGCAATAATAATGTTCATAACTTTGCCAACCCCAAATAAACTGAATAAACCTCCCTAGCGGTGACTTATCGGATGCAGAAGCCGGCCGGAGGAAGAGAGAAGAAGGCGGAGATTGCGGCGATGGACGATGCGGGACGCCGGTGGATCAGGTAAGACTCTATTTACTATTACCTCCCATAGGTTTACCTACCCTTAGTGTGACTTGGGGTTACCGCTTTTAACAACCTTTTTCTATCCTGAGTCACACTCGGAGTTACTGCTAGGGAGGTTAAGCAAATAAAAGTAAAGAGAGAAAGTGAAAGCCGGGGTTTTTTGGCAAACAAAAGTATAATGAGTGAATTATATTGAACATCATATAAAACACATTAAATTAGGTAGTATACCAAATACATACATTTGATAGATCAATCTCAGATTTGTTAGAATGGGATGTGAGACCTTGGAACTAGACAAAGATATCCCTTAATGTGTGAACAATATTGGACAATGTCTCGTAACCCGAAACATTTCACCTGTCGGCTTCCTCGGGGGATCTGTAGGCAGCGTTATATGATTGTAGATGGGTCTTTGATACCCACAGCACCTCCGTCTGCTGAAACTCTGCATTATCTTGCTACACTGTAAACTGATTTTTACAGTAAAAATGTTTTCTCATATATATTGACATCATATGGTAATCCCTGCATGACCTCCCTAACCATCTACGAGACGTTACCATTGTCCAATATTGTTCACACATTCAGGGATATCTTTGTCTAGTTCCAAGGTCTCACATCCCATTCTTACACACCTTTCACTTTCTCCCTTCATTTTTAAGCGCTTAATTATATTTGCCAATTGTTGATTTTCATATTTGAACAAAATAGAATGCAGACCATGGACTAGATTCATTTGGGTAAATTGAGAACAAAGTTTTTGAATTTGTCAACATATCAAATTAGATAAATGCCTGTCTGTGTCAAACATAAAATTATATTCCTGAATACCTTGAGACTATGGCCGCAGCTAAATACCTTTTCACAAAGCACAGTTCTTGGTGGAAGTTGCAGTTTAGATACCAGGTCATACTGGCATCCAATCACCAGTGATAAAAATTCCGCTGCCATTTTACCAGGGAGAACTTTTCCTAGGATGGAGACTAGAGAATTGTGGGGACCTACATAAATTTTTCTATGGAGCCCAGAGAACGTCTGCTTTCTGCAACAAATGTCCAGAGGGAACCACAGCTATTATGCTGTGGTGTATAATATATATTGTATATATTATTATATAACAAAAATTCTGGTAGTTGTTAAAAAAGAACCTGGCACATCTTTAGCACCAGGTTATCTTGGAGGTCACCGCCCTTTTTTAAGAATGTCACTAGAGCAAAGAATGAGGGAAAATCCTCCAACAGTGGCACTGGTTCCTTGGTAATTCCTCTATATAACATATATAACTTCTATCTATCCTTCTATATAACAATAAGGGCTGTACACATAAGGTTGTGTTGATGTTACCAGCCACAGCTTCCTCAGTTCCCTGGGGAAGCAAGAGAAGTGAGGTTGTCTTGCTTTGGGCGTCTAAATAGCAAGGAAGCACCCTGGTAGTTGAATTGATTGGAGCACAAAAATTAGGAGAAATGGCTTTGGTGGACTGGATCACCCACAACTTTAGAGTCTGCAATTTTTGAAGCACATTTTCATTGTTGGAGATTTTTAAATGCATTGTAAGAATCCTTGGGGTGGTATAATAGTGCAGTACCTACCTGTTCCTAGAATATTATCCTTTAAAAACTTATAATGGAACCATGACACTCTACAACCATGACCTAGTCATTTGTTTTGGTAGGTAAAGCTACGTACACACGTCAGATTTTTATCGCCCGATAATCGGCATCGGCCAATTATCGGGCGAAAATCTGCCGTGTGTACAATCGGTGTCGTCCATCGTCCGGACGACCGACCTGCCGGATCTACGGACGATGGACGACAGCCGATCGTAATGAAAGTGAAGGGGAGAGCGCGCAGCAGGGTGCCGCTCCGTCGCTCTCCCCCTCCCCTCTCCATAGAGCATGAACGGTGCTGTATGTACAGCACCGTTCATGCATCGTGCACTCCCTTGTCGTTGGAAAGGATCGTGAAAGATCCTTTCCAACGACAAAAATTGGCAGTGTGTACGCAGCTTTAGACTCTCTGCCAGGTTTTCAGTGCTGTTAGTGTATCTATTAGGAAGTCATCACCTCACTACCTTCATGGTCACAGTACATGAAGGGCAAATCTGATAAACAGGAACACAAATATTGATAAAATTCTGACCTTTTCCTAGTCTATTCAAAACAAAAAAGGAAACAGAATATTTCTGAAAGATTTAAGCAATATTAGCCCACAGCAATCAATCAGCCCCCTTACATAATTTCAGACTACTCAAAGTAAAAAAGACTGAGCTGATTTTCACTCCAGACTGATATTTGCACATTGCTGTTTGCTTTGTAAAATATGACTTTTGCATTCCTCATTTATTCAGCTGTTTTCCATTTTTTTGCACATATCTGGAGTCAGCATATTCAGTTGTTTTTATGTCAGCAGTGCAATTTGAATTAGACGGTGCTATAGCCAAAAATCATATTACAGATTGCTCTACTGTACAAAAATAGTACTTAAGCAGATATTCTTTATTTTCATGGCTAATTAAGTTGCTATTTTCTATGATTTAAAGCAGCTTACGAGAAAATCTCAGTTCAATCAATTCCTCTTTAACATAAATTACAGTGAATTATGTTGATTTTTGTCCTCTCTCGCATTAAAAAGGATGTTTGCAAAAACCACATTGAACACCAAACTTTTTAGAAATGTGTAACTCAGATTTAGTTCTTTTTTTGCTGAGCCAGTACAATAGGACTTTGACTAATTGTTATTTTATTCATCTTGCTCTGGCTGTGAATCAGCGCATTGTCTTTGGTAAAAATTTTTTCTGGCTCTGTGGATTTCTTGTTTTAATTTGGCTGCATATTGGAGAACAAAATCTCTGTGAAGCTAAACATTATTTATGTGTCAAGGCAACTGCAACCGGTGCTGTACTGTATTCATCAATAATTAACTCATTATATAATGAATAAAACTATTTATGGGGTTACACAGTTCTTTCTATGAAAATGATTTCATGATAGAGAACATAGAATATAAGATAATATCTATTTATTGTCACATAAAATATTTGTGTATCTAACATTACATACATATTTCTGTTTTAGTGAATTGCAAAGCTCCATTTATCTCTAAATTATTGTATAATATGGGTTGGTTTGTTTGTTTGATATATGATTTAAGATAAACTTTAGTCATTAAAAATATTTATATGTATTTCTAATGCGGGTATTTTAGGTACCTGAATCTCTATTGAAAATATTATCCTTTAATTCAGTGTTTCTCAACCAGGGTTCCTCCAGAGGTTGCTAGGGGTTTCTTGAGAAAAGAGCAGATTGTTACTCTCAGGTGAGATACCAATGGTCTTTTTGGCTATCTAAGAGTGACATCTTCCCAATGGCCAGCAATGTAAGAGGAATTCTTCCCACTGACCGCCACACTAATATACTGTGGATATAGCAATTATAGCCCTGTTATATGGGGTCGAGAAACACTCCTTTATTTCTTTGTACAGTTGTATTCAGGTTGGAAGAGGTAAAAGCCAGCTGTATCAACCAATCAAGAATAGATGCATGCACATGCACAACGTTTACAGTGAACAGAGGGCTTACATCAATATGCCAATTCATCGTCTGGTCAGAAGCCTAGAGTGTTTTTCTGATTTTTAGGCTAGACAATGTAGACTTTATCCTGGAGCAGCGGACAACCATTCACACATCATGGTATTGCCATCTCAGCTGGGTTCTTATTTATGCTTTGCTTGCACACCTTATGAATCTTTCTGGGAACACAGGTACACACTGGGCCTGAAAATCTAGATCACAGAGCAGAGTACAGATACCTAAACTGGAGTCAGTTGTATGGTAAAACAGCCTCCCTTGTAACAAACGTTTGTTACACACATTATATTAGGAAACAGCACCATCTACTGGTGGCCAACAATCATGCACAGCAGATCATTTATGAGCAAGTCACCCACCATAACCAACTGAAAAGTACAAAGTATTAAAAGATGTAAGGGGTAGAATTTTTTTTGCCACACGCTTTTTGTACTGCAGATATTTACTTGTATATTGACATTAAAAAATCTTTGACTCTTTGTTCATACTATTTTGTAATATTGTTCTTGTCAAGTTCCAAATTTAAAAAAGAGAGGGGGGAAGAATTCGTGTAATTTTGATTTTACCCTTTTTAAATAAATATTATATAAATATATATTAAAAAAATAACATCATATATTTATTCACATTCATTTTATTGCCATTTCTGTTGATTACTGTTTTGCATGTTATCAGTAACGGCTGCGTTTTGTGCCCTAGGTGCAGAATTTCTTATGAAACTCTACTAATTAATTCTACCGATTAATTCAAAATGTTTTTCTCCAGAAACTCCTGTGGCACACATCTACTTTCCTACTTTATCACTACTCTAATTTAATGATGGTTCTGCACTGGTAAACATTACTGTGCATTGGGTCATGATTGATGACAGATTTTCATCCCATGATGCCGTATTTATGTTAACCTTTTTATGTCTAATTTTTTTACTTCTGGGTATGAAAACAACCTTTTTTTTAATTTTGCATTTATTTAAAGGATCTTTTCCATGGTGTGCATGTACTGTTGGTTTTAGCTTTACTCTTGGTAGGAATGAATGATGGTTACAACATACCCCTCATTCCCCTGGGAGAGGGTGGATATCTAATTGCTCCTTTACATAATAATCCCATCAACAAACCCCACATCTTTTTTGAGGGGACCTTATGTGGGAAAGAGGTCCTGTCCTTCAACACTGGGACCCTACAATAATCAGAGAAGGCAAAGGGTCTGCTCTATTATAGGAAGGAAAAGCTACACATTCACTGCCCCCTTTCACCTATATACACTGCATGTCTGAAAAAGGGTCTGGTAATTTATTTTGGAAATTTTATAGATCTACATGGTTTATTTAATATACACAAAAAGAAAATCCACATACATACATCATATAGTCACCTGATACAAGTGGTTGGGGTAAAAATCTGTGTACAGCAGTCTCCCCAACTGATAGGTGGCAGCCAGTGTGGCGGAGACCACAGCGGGGTGCCGCTAATCAGTCCTCCACATTTCCCACTGCATAGCACAAAACAGTGCTGTGTGTACAGAGCTTAAAAACATTTTTTTTTTGCATATACATGTTACCCATAGCAGTACCCAGCACTTCATTTCTTTCCTATAGTAATGTGTCCTAAAAGCTCCAAATTATATATTAAAATTATTTTTTTGTTCTTTTACCCCCTGGTATTTCACATTAATTTCCCTGTTACAAGAATTCCTCTGATTTGGAGAGATCTCCTTACTTCCTGTTCCAAAAGAAGGGAGAGGAAATATCAACAACAGGAAACAAGTATCAACCATTCTCTGTCCTAAAGAAACAAATTTGCTAAAGTAATATTTGATTACTGTAGCTTGAGTAGATTTCCCGAACAACAAACAGATAAAAACAAAGAGATAATCTCCCAATATTTCCCTGCTTTATTGGCAATAGGTGTCCCTGGTAAAGGCGTTTCTGTTCTGGAGAAAACTGTAAAAATGTTTCCATTTTTCATTTTTCGGTTCCAAAAAGCAATATTCTATGTTGTGGGAATTTTTCAGGTGCTTTACCAGAAACTCATACTACAATAATTAAAATTACATATCTGTTTTATTGTGCTTCATTTTAAAAATATACATAAAGCTTTTATCCACCCATCTTAAAAATATCATTTTTCAGCTTTTTGATTAGTGACAATGGTAACTGGAACAAAAAGAGGTGAGTGGGTCTCCCCAGTAGGGTATAACCTGAAAAAAAAATCATATACAAACTATATCCAAAATAAACAAAAAAGTTCCTTCAAAAGCCCATCTATCAAAATTACCCCATCCTCTGGATTCATAAATTTAAAAAATGTTTTTCCAAAAAAGCCACCAAGTTACCCTCCCCAGGACATCCTCTGTGAGTGAAAGACTTTTTGCTCCTCCTTTTTTAATGTCATTCTGCCATTTCTATAGTCTTCGGGACCTTTAGAAGACTACAACCAATAAACAGCCTATAAAAAAGTCTTTGTCACCAAGAAGCCCGACTTTAGGCAGGTTCACCATGCTTATGTAAATATTGTGGATTGCGGTCATCCACAATTAAAGATAAGGAGGATTGTAACGTCAATACCACCTCTGAAGCATCTCTTGTGCCAATCCATTCTGCTAAATGCTAATTCTTACACTAGGTAAAAGAGGGAACATAGTGCCAAGCCAAGCTCCGCATTTGGAACCCTAGACTATAACACTTTTGAAATAGAAAACCTCTTTTATTTTTATTGATTTTTGTATATTTCAGTGTTGCTCAGAATATGATAAACTCACTCGTACTGTAATATGTGCTTTTTTAATGGATTTGCATCTCTTTGCTGTATGGATTAACTTTTAGTATGGATTATCAGCAATCCAGTAACAATTAAGTAGACAATAAAATACAGCTTGGACTGCTCTGGTTTATCTGTTATGGCAGAATTACTGCTGCTAGCAGACAGCAATTACTGGTAAATCTCCTTAAATAGATTCCGTTAGGACAAGCAGGTTGAAATCCATGGGATATAGTGCATATTCTGACAAGCTTCCCAACACAATGATTAAAGGGATAATTACATTGGCAAAACAAAGCCCTGTATATACACAGTCACTTAATGTATGTAGTGGCCAAATCTCATCACAGATCCCAGCTGAAACCATGCAGAGAACAGATGTATTATGCAAAAGCAAAAGAGATAAAACATTATTTCTATGTTAATGCACATCATTTACCAGCTAGGTATAGTGTCATACTTCCTATTGTCTCCCTAAACTCTTCTTGTTTTAGCTTTGATATCATTAATATTATTACTACTTTTGTTTTTCATTTTTTGTTACTTTTACATCAAAATATTCTCTCTTTGAATCCATTTGAAATGGATATTGCCATCATCATACGTTTTGTTTTTAGTTGAAATTAATGGTAAAAGTCTTTGCGACTCATCAGTAAAGCAAACCGTAAATAATTGCCCTAGAATAATTTTTCTCCTTCCAACATACATGATGATACCCAAGAACCATTGTGCAATTGCCATTTACTTAGGTGTGCATGCTCTACATTCATTTATATGTGTTTTTGTGGTGGGGGCTTTCATTTTGTTTTCCATGTATTATATGCTTTTCATTTACTATTTTATTGGTATTTAAAGTTTTTTAATTTTTTTAAACTCAACATTATTGCTTTCACATGGAAGGTGGGGTTGTCATGAAAGTTGAGGCAGTTTTACAGCTCACGTTTACTCCAAAGCCGGGAGCTGAAAAAAATATATAAACAAGTCAATACTTGCTATTAAAGACGGTTAACATTGATTTTGGCATTTGAACTTTAATTTAAAGCAGATATTGCAATGCAATACAAAGTTAGATTTCACTGCCTGGGCCCTCTTCTCCTATATCCCATCCTCTGTTGGATTTTATACTTCCTATGTCATCCACCCATGGTGCTTAGAAGACAATGTCATCATGGATTTATGGGAAGGGAAGCTGGGACATTATATATAGACCTTGCATTGCACTACAAGGTCTGCTTTAGGCAAAAGAGTTTATTTAATTTCCTTAAACAAATTGACTCCAATGCATGAAATTGTGTAAAAAATTAAACTCTCAATTTTGCTGGTGTATAACTGTTATGACTTAAAGTAAAACTGTACTCAGGGAGTGGTGAGCTTCTGTCATAATCAGCAAATATGTGCACAGAGGACTTTACGATTATGACACAGACTTACCTGTGTACAGGTGCCCTGCACCATTGCTGCATCCTAGCTGCCACCATCTCTGAATCTCCATGGCAGACCTCCAGGTCCACAGAGATCCTCTTCGGCCATTGAATAGAAATCTACAATGTATTTTTTACACATGTGCAGGAGTTACCATATAGCTGGATCTGTATGCAGCACCACACACAATGCTAAGCTGTACACAGCACAGTGCATGTGCCATGCACAGGAAAAAGCCATCAGCAGCCTAAATACACTTTATTTCAAGCTTTTAGCAGGTGGGCTGGGTGACCTATTTTAATATACTAATGTACTTAAAAATTGCCAGTATCATTGTCACAATGCAATCATCTTGCGCTTCTTTATTCAGAACTTATGGCAATAATTAGCATTCATCTATCACTTAATTGACTACAATCTTAATCTAATTGGCTGCTACACTTTACACCGTTTTATTGCTTTTTGCAAGACCTAAGTAAATACAATTGTGTAAAGCTATGTACACACACCAATGGTTCTCGCCCGATAATCGGCTCAGGGCCGGCTCAGGGACGAGAATCTGAAGTGTGTACAGTGCACGTCGTTCATTGTCCGAATGACCGTCCTGGCGGATCCACGGACGATAGATGACGAACTATCGTAATGCAAGTGAAGGGGGGGAGAGCACAGTGGGGTGCCGCTCTGTCATTCTCCCCCTCCACTGTGCATAGAGCAGAATGGTGCTATATGTACAGCATCGTTCATGCATCATGGAGTGCATTGTGAAAGATCTTTTCCAACAACTATAATTGCAAGTGTATAAGCGGCTTAAGTGTTTTTAGGATGGTAATACACAAAGCATACTAGTCATTGAATTGAGAATAACTTGACCCCTGCAAGGTTCTCCTTCCATTGTTCAGTGCACATTGATTACATTCCCTTGTGACATACAGTGGCCACACAGGCACTTTTCTAAACCCTGGTTATTTTCATTTCAAACATCAATTTCTTGAGACATTTTGACATTGTTCGTAAGTACCTGTCATGTCGCTACAAGAAAACCACAGACATAAATCAGTAATCAGATATTAGAATACTTCTGTGCTAGAACTTTGTTTTGAGTGCACATTTTATGGTACAAAATCTCTGATCTGCAGTAGGTTTTATTGGTACCAATGTTTCAAAAAAAGCAGTGATCCTTTTCTGAGTCAAAATTATAATACAAAAATGAAGCAACAGGGAAGCTGATATGTGAACCCTGCATGGGCAAAGTACAGGGCCCTTTTTAAAGTAGATGTAAACTATCAAATTCACATTTAGTTGCTAAATCGCATCGTTTTTTGCATAGTACTTTCTTCCTTTGAAGCTGAATTCCGGCATGTATTAAAATTACTCTTGCAGAGGTTCTCCCTGCTGTGCATGGACCCCAAATAGTACCCCATTTTTTTACCCAGGGTACCATGAAAAGTACATATACTTTACACTTACATTGCATTTACCTTATCCCTCACTGCAGATGGATTTGATCTATTTATGGGACTGCTGATTTCGCCTGGCATGCCACCACTAACAATGTAGGAGAAGCAGTCCTATATAGTAAATGAGGATGCAAAGGCCCATCCACAATTCAATCTTTAGAGGTAACGGAGCACTGGGATTGAAAGATAACCTAAGCAAAAAAGCCTTTTAACAACACCCTATGCAAAAGCATTTAACCCTTGCAGTGTTGCAGGGGGCCCCAAAACTTGATTAGTTTTAAAGTATGATTGGAATGCACCTTTAACTTGGAAGTGCCTAAACAGGGACGTTCATGGCTGATTCACCAGATTTTTTTTCCTTAAAAATACCATAAATGAGTAAAGGTTTTAATGATTTTTTGGTGTTTAGGTTTACATATATTTTAAGCCTTTATCAAAATACAATGTGATAGGAAAACGTTGGTTGAATTGCTCATAGCAAATGCAGAACAAAATGAACCTTTTTTATGAATTAACAGAACAGCCTGCTTTTATTTCCGTTGTTTTGATTTTGTGGACACCTGCTATAAAACACAAATTTTATCTAGACGGGTATGATTGTTAATCTGCAAAAATATCATCTGCAGTAAACTTCATCATAAACAGTACAATATTTTGGACATGTACAAAGACACCACCTATTATATTAGAAGACTCAGCTGCAGGGGAAAAGCATCTGAGCTATGAAGATTCTAGTAAAAGGACTTGCAGCAGTGAAACATTCTTATGGATGATCTCAGAAGCATTAGCAATCAATTAGCTGTGTTGAATAGAAACTGAAGCATATTATTTCTGCAGCAAACAGGATTTAGCCCCATATCATCAGCAGTCTTTCAGCAGCCGATATCACTCCAGGGAAAGTGTTGATGTCATGTTGGACAGTGTGTTGATAGCACGACCATCTGCAGTTCTGCTCAAGTAAAGTGCACACCAAAAGTGGGAATACACGATAAGTATAGTCTGTGTAATCCCTGGTTAGCTTGCTCAGCTGGAGAAAAAAGGAATTTTAATGGTCACTTTTACTGTAGGCTGACACAGGAAAAATTCAAACTTTTGGCCTGGATGAGAAAAAAAACAGCTAGTCCGCTCTTGATAGGGGCAGGTTTCCAAAGTAATAAGATATACCATGATGCCACATTGGATGGCATGGTTAAACTGAGTGTGCCTAAAATACTTAGTTCACTGTGACATGCCTTTACATCTTCCAGCATCAGCTTCCTTTGCAGCTCCCAGTATGAAGATTTCCCTGGGTCGTGCACTGTGATTAAAGGTCTGAACGGGAGGTAGTCATTGGCTGGAGTAGGGCTTAATTGTTAAATATTTATTCTTTTACACTGCTGATTTATATACAGGTAGTCCCCTGGTTACATACGAGATAGGGACTGTAGGTTTGTTCTTAAGTTGAATTTATATGTAAGTCGGAACAGGTACATTATTTTATAAAATGCAATTGGGACAGATGTTTGTCTCAACATGTTATTTAATTTTCCCTTTCTGTGCATGCACAGTGTGGTGTGAGTTACTGTATAAAATCCTCACTGTGAGTTAATCACAAAGCAACAAATAAGCAAAAACTTTATGGAGCCCAGACATTCATTACCTTCTGGAGCAAGCTGTGCTTTCATATGCAAAAAGAAACAACTGCAGAGTTTGTCTTGGTCATTAAAGAGTTATAAAAGTTTGCAGAACAGCTCAGTTCTTAAGATCACCCACAACCTCAGATGTGTTTAGCAAAAGATTTCTTCTGCAAGTCATGCGAAGCGACCCCCTCCGCCCCATCAAGCTTCTGTCCTGCACATGAACGAGCAGGGAAGCCTTATTTGTATCTAGGAGTCGTCCGTATGTCAGATGTCCTTAACTCCGGGACTACCTGTACATTGTCTAGCCCAAAAAGTCACATACTTTGATTACTAATTTTCCATTATATTGTTTTGATACGCTTATACAATGTCACAACATTTATTTCCATCCAGAGTTGCATTCATCCAAGATCTTTTATTGGTGATGGAAGAGCCGCACCGCTGTGTAAAATCTTCTCTAAGTTATCCAAAAGATACTAAAATGTGTTAAGGTTTGGATACTGTGGTGACCAATCCATGTGTGAAAATGATGTCTCATGCTCCCTGAACCACTCTTTAGCAACCCCAGATCATATAATGCCCACACAGGTTTTGGGACTTTTTTGGTCAGGCATTGTACTACATTTTTGGTGTTGGGTTTTAATTAAGGTTATTTTGGATACAATTATTTGAGATAATTGATAATGTTTTTTTATCTAGTACACTTTGCATAAAAGTAACTATTTTTTTCCTGGGATAGTGTGATCATGATATTTTCTAAAAAAAATGTATATATTTTAGGTAATTTTCTACTTTGTAACATTTTAGAAGTGCCATAGGTTGTGTCTAAAAGATTGTGTATATACTTAAGCATAATTAATAAGGGCAGAAAAATGTGCCCACTCTTTCATAAATTGAATTTAAGTTTTTCTAGTCATAGAGAATCAGCATCACATTTTGGCATTAACTAGGGCAGTTTATATGAAAATGTAGCCTGTAATGAAATTGGACATGCTTCTTCCATACTGACGTCTACCCCATGAAAGCATTTTTGATATTTACAGGACTTCTCCTAAAAGCTAGACCGCTGTTTTTATCATGAGTGCTAAGGCAGCATGCTGTGACATTTTCAAGCAATGAAGAAACAAGAAAATGTAAAATAAAAGTAAAGTAAAAGAACTCCAAACATAAATAACGAACTTTATTGCATTCTGTTCAGGGTCCCTCTTCTGCAAAGGATGGTCACTTCATATGTACTTCAGGTTGCTGTGCTTTGAAACTCATATGGCCAGCAGCTATGGTCCCATCCCTACCTCCCTCTCCTCCTGGACATTAATAATAAGAAGCCTTGGGCTGTAAGTTTAATAATGGTTAAAGGAGAAGTAGCTGGGGATGAGACCACACTCACTGGCTGTAATAATTTCACTGCACAGTGGCGCAGAAGTACAAACGCCACTAAGCTACTTCTAGGTGCTGTAGATGAATATTTCGAATAAAGGATGTAGGGGCCTTCACCTTGGAGAAGAAGGACCTGTAACAAAATGAAATAGGGTACGTTGGTTGTGTTTAGTTTATAAATGAGTATCACAAATAATGAGGTCATCTCTTAGCTCTCTCATGCCGTAAGAAAGATAAAAAACGACCATGGATGGGCATCAATGTGCAAAACAATATAACTCTGATTTTTTATTATGATGACCTACCTTCTTCTAGTCTGAGCGCTACAATGCAAGGGATTACAGGAGCCTGATACCAAGACATATCTATATACTAACTCATTTTATGTAGGAATACGTTTATTGACAACCGAATTAAAAAGTGTCTTTTTACACCTCCCTGGAGTTCAGGTTTAATCAGTTAGGACAAATATGCCAGCTCACAATACAGTAATGACTCACAGAATACGTTTTGATTTCTGATCCACCCAAACCCGTGTTGAAAAATTCTGGTGAAGAATATGGTAAGCATTACATTTTTTTTTCACTGCATGGCATGTCACTCCTTTACGGTTCAGCTATGTGGTTAGAAGGTGCAGTCACTGGTTACAAAATACGGTGAAATAATACTTCAATATGTTGAAACCTTTGAAAGTAAAAGGTGGGGAGTCTAATATAATAAATGGATTTTTAATGCATGATGGTGAAGATAAGGATTTTTATTCTAACTTATGATTATGCAGAAGACACATAAAGTTAAATTGTTTCTCTCCTTTGTGTTGATTATAATGGACAATTAGTGGTTTATTCAAATGTTATTGAATTTTAAATGATTTGACAGACAGAAGTATGCAGTGTTTTAAAAGTGAGATCACTACTACAAACAAATTCATTGCAGAGACAAAAGAAAGAATCTCTGTAAAGCATTGGCAAGGCTTTGTACTAATACTAAGGCTTCACATGTGATAATAATAAATAGGGGAGCATTGCAGAATGGCAATAAAACATGGGATTTCCCTTCTAAAGTCCTTTGTAGTCCTCTACAGCAATTGTAGCTATCATTGGTCATTGATTTTAGCACAAGCAAGTGTGCGTGCAAGACACTTTAATTTACTTTCAGTGTCAAGTGGCCCAGGTCTCCAAATGATGGATGGGTAGGACGAGTTACATAGTGAACACACATAGCCCCTGCAGGATTCACTGTCTGGTGGCATGATAAGGCCCTCCTCCTCTACCGGCTTCTCCATATTTCCTTCCATGCCAATGCCCTATGCTCTTCTGCAACATTTGTCCTTATACTGCCAATGACAAAGGTTTGAATTTTAAATACAAATCCCTACTTGGGATCTTGTAGCAATTTGAACTGGTCTTAGTTCTTTCTGTAGCATGGAACAGATTCTCATGAGTATGTTTCAGAAGAATAAGTTAATATTTTATTGTCATGGCCATTGTGTGGAAAGATAATGAAATGTATTTAATATTACTATTAATATTATTAATAAACAGGATTTATATAGTGCCAACATATTACGCAGAGCTGTACATTAAATAGGGGTTGCAAATGACAGACAGATACAGACAGTGACACAGGAAAAGAGGACCCTGCCCCGAGGAGCTTACACTCTATAAGGTGGGGGAAGTATCACACAATAGGAGGGGAGAATGTATCAAAAGTATTCTGTACCTAATGTTACTGTTTATGTCTAATGGATGCCATCTCATCTTTCACAAATTGTTCTGATTGGCTGTATTACCAATGTTTGATGACTACTCATGCATAGTATGGATAAATGCACCGAATAAAATGTATGTGTGTATTTGTCAATTTACTTACTTACTAACCCAACCTAAAACAAGAAGACTTGTTTGAACCTTATGACCCCACCAGTTCCTGTATTCTCCCTTATTTGACTATTTCAACCCCAGCAGGTGTTGGCTGATACCAAGATCACACTCATTATTTCAGGCCAGTTAGGATAATAAAGGGTTGATAGGCTAAACTGCAGAATGGGAAACTATTGAGAAAAAATCCTAATGTACTAATTATAGAACTTAGGTTTAGCCTTAGGTAATAATGTGCTTTGTGGCAGTCTTTACTATGGTTCTCCTTCCTAAGTAACCACCATAACTGGCATCAATGACATCAGGCTGGAGGAACAATGATTTTTTTTTATTTCAATTTCCATATTATGCAATCACTTTTTCTTTTTTTTAAAGGGAACGTGTTTCTCACATTGTAATAAATAAAACAGAGGTATTTATTGTATAGGAAACAGGAAGCAAGGACACTGCATGACTTTAAACTGAAAATCTTGCATGCTGGAAAAAAAAAATTGTGGTTGGGTGCATGTTTAAATCACCGGTCATTGAGCAGGGAAGTGACATTGCTGTATTCCCAGTTCTTACAGGACAAATTGTATCACCTGTTGTGGTGTCTGGCAAATATGATGTTTACACATGTATTTTGCATGTCGAGTTAGAGGTCATCCTAAAGTTTAAAGAGTCAATGCCAAAAAAAATTATGTTGCAATTTTAAAGCAAAGGCACCTAATGCTAAACATACTGTACAAACTATCTGTTCAACAGTAACAAAACCCTGATGTTAACGTGCCAAGTCAGAAACCACCAACCCAAGAACAAGGCCAGAGAAACATTTTTATTATTATTATTATTATTATTATACAGTATTTATATAGCACCATCATATTACGCAGCGCTGTACAGAGTCCATAGTTGTGTCACTAACTGTCCCTCAAAGGAGCTCACAATCTAATGTCCCTACTATAGTCATATGTCATTAATGTAGTCTAGGTCAATTTTAGGGGGAAGCCAATGAACCTAACTGCATGTGGGAGGAAACCGGAGTACCCGGAGAAAACCCACGCAGACACGGGGAGAACGTGCAAACTCCATGCAGATAGTGTCCTGGCTGGGATTCGAACCTAGGACCTAGCGCTGCAAAGGCCAGAGTGTTAACCCCTGAGCCACTGTGCTGCCCCTTTTCCCCATTGGGCTGTATACGGCCCGCGGGCCATAGTTTGCCCATGCCTGGCTTAGACTGTGATAATGACATATGACTATGCTATGGACATTAGATTGTGGGCCCTTCTGAAAGACAGTTAGTGACATGACTATAGACTTCGTAAAGCGCTGTGTAATATGTGGGCACTGTATAAATACAAGATAATAATATCCATGAAAATGATCTGTGATGATATGGCCAGTGACAGCAGAATGTTGCAGAGCTCTGACATTGCTTGGATACGAGGACTGAGACTTCTCTTTACATTAAACATGTGCACATCTTGAAGCTTGCCTTGGATTAAGATCTGGGGGAGGCATCTGAAGAAACAACAGGTGTCTTGGTTTGTCTAGACACAAACGACTCCTATTACCCCACACATACAGAATTAGCATTCCTCTAACAGAAGGAAAAGATATGCATTTCTCAATCATTTAGTGGGTGCCTCTGAAAACTGCTGCATGCCTTGCAGGGATCTTTGAGAACTATGAAGCTAAACTCCAGGCCAATATCTAAATACAGTTGAAAGCCATGAATGGGAACTAACTATATTAATTGCCAAAAATGTGTTATTCTGTTTATTTTATAATACACGCAGCCTTGCTAGGTAGCACAGCTAGGTTCATTGCTCCCTGAGCCCTCCATGTAGACTAGACCTGTGTGCGCTAAATGCTTTTGCAAACCTAAATATAAACTTGTAAAATATTTGGTATACAAGAGCTATGGGTGTGGATGGTTTAAGACAAGATGGGGCCTTGGATATATATGAAATTGGGGTTCAAATGTGCAGTATTCCAGCTTCTTGCACCCCTGTCCTGGAGAAGGTGGGAGTCCTGAGAAACTGCCCAGTTTGTCCTACCCCAGAACCAGCCCTGGCTATGGTTAGGACACAAAAAGTCCTCCCACTACTGACTGACTGCAGAAAACTAATAGGGACAAATACAAGACAGTACGCACATTACAGGAGCAGCAGAGTCTTTATAGGAGGAAACCCATCAGAAGACACAACCAAAGCCAATGAACTTTTCTTTCATTTCATTTTCCTATTACCTCATTTACCTATTACTCCAGGCTTCTCAGACCCCCTTCCTATTACCCAAATAGGTTGGTTGTCATGTGATGAAAATGTCCCTTGTGAGTGGAGTACTGATGGCTTTCCCCCATATCTCAAGGGGGTCTAGTCTTTATAATAACCTTCCTATGGTATATGTGGTATATGGACTCCATATGAATATAGATTGGGGTAGGGTCAACAGACTCCAGTCATTTAAAGCCTGGTGTAAAAATATCAATGCACATAATAATGTGCTTTATATATTGGTAAGCCAAATTAAAAGCTTCTCTTATCTCTGGTCCACTTTAAATCACAGATAATTACACTCCCTCTGCATATCATTAGCACTCATGTCTTTTAGTTATTGTAATTATTCAGGTGGAAATGTTCTAGGCTTTTATCTTCAAGAAAGGATTTTTCTATCCTGCATTTATTTTAAACAAGTTGGTTAGACTTTAGAACTTAATTTGTTGTGTTTTTCTCTCCACTTTCTATTTTCCGCTATCAGAGATTTGTTTTGAATTTTATGATGAAGCCATGCTCATCCTTCTGTTTCTGCATCATTTTATGAGATCATTATTAAGACTCACTTGATTGGAAATCTGCCTGTTTCATTTTTATGGTGCTATATAGCTAACAATATCCCGTCTACTGTTTTAACTAGCTACGGTAACAAGGAATGTGGAGACACCAATTCTCTAGTGTAGTGTGCCACCTATGGACTACATGTAGAGAGAATATCATTCTTCTTCCTAATATTATCATTATCTCTAAATGCACACCTCTAGTAACATATAGCATTTATGATAAAAAATCACACTTCCGCTGAATACATTTTGTGTTTGTAAGATACAGTAACAGCTATAAGGAAATCTGCAACTAGTATTCTTTGTATGCATTCCTGTTGCATATTTTGACAATTGTGCACAGTTATTACTATTGTTGTAGTAATTGACTTGCATTAACTGAAAACTGAAATCTAGGCAAAAATGAACGCAGTTTGTAAAATAATGTTTCAAAAAGAGAGAGATAAAAGAAATGGTTTTATGGCAAGTAAATACTTTTTTTATATATATATTGGATGGTACAGAAGGTTGAATTGTGACATATCAAAAAATAAATAATTATATTACACTCCAGTGTTGTTATAACTCCATATATTGCAATAGGGTAGGTAAAAGGTATACTAGACAGGTTTCTCCTGTAACAAAAACTAGTTGGTTCTAAAATAGCGAAAAGATAATAGTACATCAAAGGGTTGGTCTCAGGTCCCAACACTTTTCGGCTGCTTAGGCTTCCTTGGGGGATAGTGAGAACACACCAATAACTATTGAATATAAACATAAGGTATAGAACATAGGAAATATCAAAATTTAAACAATGAACTATATAGTGTGAACTGTGTTGGAAATTTTGTCACATGGTGAATACAAAATAAAGGTAAAGTGTAAAATATATAGAAGGTTAATATAGACTGTGAGGGGGTCTATATATATCTCACAAGAATGAAAGGGATGAGACTCAGCACTTAGTCAAAAATGAGAAACCAAATGTGTATATTTAGGTAATAATATGTCTAAATGCTGTTGATGTCTTGAAAATGTCTAAAAGAGACAGCTGGTAAAACATACTTTTTAAAAACAAAACTAAATTAAATTTCCTAACTAATAACTAAAAACTACTTAATAAAATAATTGATCATTAGTTTTTTTTTTTATTTAAGCAGTGTATCTGATTTTGGCTTGGTATCAGCCTACTCTTACTCAGCCTACCCCTTAATCTCACATATAAAAATGGCCCCCCAAATGCACAGCATTCCAGCTCCCAGCAGCCACTAAAAAAGGGGGCATTTGCCCTGTTTAACCCTACTGTAAATCTGGCCTTGACTCTACTGTATCGAAAAGCTCAAAGAAAGGTAGTGAAAAGTAGCAAATACATCAGTCAGGAAGGGCTATACTGATAGAAGAAGTAAACAATATTGCATAGAGACTAGCTCATCAGTGTGCTGTTTTTTCCACTGGCCAGACCTTTAAGTGAATGCAAAACTGCAACAGAGAAATATCAAGAAATATCAAACCATCTCTGCTGTTAGGGCCGTGGTCTGGATCAGTAGGGTTATTTAGGTGTTATTATTAATTATACTTCTGCTGATTGTAAATTTATTTGTGTATGTGTGCAGTATTCTATTAGCCCTTATAGGACACACTATAGCCAACAAATATACCTTTCCTTAGCACAAAGCGCACCCAATATTCTTCCTAATGTTTTATTGTGTTTTGGGCTGGGCTTTTTTTCATTCCGTGCTCATAGGAAGTTTTCACTGTTGCTTTTCCAGGTATTCAGTTTTGTAGGCTGTCATAGTTGCCTCTTACCAGTATATTGTTGCCCCTTTCATATAAAATAGCACACTTGTGTCACGCATACAGCATTCCTTCAATATACTAAAATTGGAGCAATATAATTAAGATAGGAAAATACAGTAATATATATGATACTACTAATGGGGAATGCCATATATATTGACATTATAGGAGTTTGATGATGGGAAACAAATAACTCATCTTACAGATTGGGATGTTTAGTTAGCAGAGTTTCTCATAGATAACAATACAAAAAGTAAAAAAAAATACTATTTTATTTACACATATTAAAAGAAAAGTCCACTCTCCAGACTAATTATTAAACCTGAACAGTGATACAGCATATATATTACATATTGTACCAGGAATCAAGCTCTCCAACCAATACTCTGAAGTATTTTAGACATTTTCTCACATTTATTTCTTCTTTAGACAAGATATTGTTCAAGATTATCTGGATTGGATGTATGGAACAGATTGGAATGTCTTAGTTATAATTTGATGTGTGAAAATATTTTTTTCTTTCCTGAATTCCTATATTTATAGGACTACATGCATCTCCAGCTCTGCATGTAATCCAAAAAAATGTGCAGTAACCTTGCATCTAAATGCAAGTATGTCTAGGCTTACATATTTTCTGGAGCTGCCTATAAAGCTCCAAATACTGGTGCTCGAACATATAAAAACCAACCAGCTTCCATCGTAAAAGGATGGGGACTACCCAGACCTCGGCAATATCTGTGAGAATATCCATCACAGAGATGGTCCATTAATGGGTTTTACAAGTCAAGAGGTTATAGGTTGTAGCTCAAAAGCTGGCCAGTGTTTTTTTTATAAGATTGTTCCTGGTGTCTAGGCTCATAATGCACCCTAATAGTTGTATTAAATGAAAACTGTTGACTGTTGACTACATTTACCTGTTGCTTTGCCTTGCCTTGGTAAAACAGAGGTCACCTTTAAACTGTGACAACAGAAAAGGCAAAGATCTTACTTTAAATCTGGCTAGATACAAATTATTGAAATTCTACTTTATTAGCTCAACCTGGGGAATACCATGACTCCTTAGGCAACTTCCTTCCAGAGACATATGTGAGCCTTCTGTTGGGAGCTACGATCTATTTAACATTTTTTAGCTTTGGATACACTTTAAAGTAAGTAAATCCCATCTAAATGAAATTTTGTTTTCTAAAACATTGTATATTGCAAATATTTGTGTTTTTAGTGCAACAATCTGTACTTCAGTGATGACCACACGGCATTTTGTAGGGCCAGTTTCTTAACAACAGCTGACCATGACTGTGCAATGTGTGGTTAGGTGGACACTTGTTATCTTCATTAGAATCCCATGTGACATGGTAACAATGCAAGAGCACAATTGGATGATATGTTGTCACCCTATATCAAAAATTACGTGAACAAGGACTGTCATGGCAGAATCAACAGGTATAATTTTAATGAAATCATCAAATAAAAACTAAGTTGCATTAACATAAAAAGCTTTTTTAGGTTTAATTGATCACCTTTTAAGTCAACATTAGTCAAGTTTTTATACCAGTTATCTGCTTTTTTGCAGCATATCTTACAAACCTAAAGAAACAAATATCCACTGCACAAAATGGTATGTGGATTCATTTACTCCTCAGTATTTACATAGAATGTAGCAGGTAATACCTCCCAAACCAGAAATGATCCTGACTGTCATATGAGACTATCATCTTTACAGCCTAATCCCATTTCACATTTCACTAAAACTTTGACAAATTGTAAACCGCTGTGAACAAACTAAGTAATCACTTTTCCATTAAATATACAATACAAAAGATATAAAACGAAACATGATCTTGTCACGGCATTTATGAATCTGTGCTAGCTACAAATATGAATGTACTGTATGAACACAGTATTTATATAGCACCGACATATTACAGAGCGCTGTACAAAGTCCATAGTCATGTTACTATCTGTCTCTCAAAGAGGCTCACAATCTAATGTTCCTACCATAGTCCTATCTCTTTAATACAATCTAAGGTCAATTTTGTGAGGAAGCCAATTAACCTAACTGCATGTTTTTAGGATTGTGGGAAGAAACCCTCCCAGACACGGGGAGAAGGTGCCATCCCCATGCAGATAGTGCCCTGGCCAGGAGTCCAACCTGGGACGTAGGGCCGCAAAAGCCAGAGTGCTAACCACTGAGCCACCGTGCTGCCCATAAGGGAGAGTTCTAAGGGGCTTTGGTGGTGGCAGTAGTGGTGGTGGGGGACTTGATCTGAAATTGTTCTTTTTTTTTTTCTACTTTGCTCTTTGAGTAGCTTTGCCCTGCTCACTGTATTGACTCATAAAAGGTGCAAGCATGCAGCATACAAGAACGTAGGCGTTTAACAGAAGAATTTGTCTTTCAAAAGTTGATTACCTCCTTTCTGATTGCTGTTTTATCTGCACAACCAATGTAAGTCAAATAAGTCTCAATTGCATGCTTTCTGGGCTACCATAAAAATCATAAGACATATTCTGTAAACGATGATCTAATAAAATCATTTCACAGTGCTCCTATATAAAAGTACCTACAGACACATCTTTTTAATATTTAATGGTAATGTTTATTACATTGCTTTTTATTTCATTGAAGTATTTTAATATGTCATCAGGGTGAAGTGTATGTATTTCCCCTGGAATGTGAATTGGGTATTCCTAACAGCTGTTGTATAACATGGAATATTTAAAATTTTCCAGATGACTAATTTTGATGACTTTTGTACATTATGTATGACCAGAAAAATATCTGCAGTTCATTTCCTCTTTTTTCTCACTCGTTGCAAACAGTTCTTTTACTTTCCCTTAGGTTTCCATCAGATGTCAGCGTGATTTCTAACTCACATGCAGGAGGTTAATGACTGGTTGTATTTTTTAGTGGTTCACAGTATTCTCCATGTATAAGGAAGGTGACTCATAAACTTTAGAGGGATTTTTCACTTAATAAAAACAGTACAATAAATGACTAAGAACATACTAGAGTGCTCATGCACAAAAGTGCCAATATCAAGCAGTTTCTGTCACTCATAGCAGGCTACCCCTTTGTGGGTTCCCTAAATGATATATTATTGTAATATATGTATAATTAATATTGTATATAATATTATTTCATATTATTATGAAAGTAGGAAACTGAGTTTTTTGTCCAAAGAAAGCTGTTTGTTAACAATTCATCTTTGTATGTGCAACTCACTGTTCATATTTCCTAAAACCTTGGTGCATCTGAAGATAAGTATACAAGCACAGAAAAAGTAGTCCTTCAATGACTTTGCACACTTTAACAGTAAAGGTAAACCTATTCTATATGTAGCATGTGCTGATGTTATGGAGTGGGGGGGGGGGGGAATTCCTCCTTAGGAAAGATGTGCAGAAAAGTTAATAGATGGTCATTAAATGTTCACAGAATTCAATGAAATGCTCACATTTACCTGTTCCCAGACTATATACATTAAAGTATTTACAAATTATGTCAGTCTTGATTCACATATATAGTTACAGACATTGCAGAGAACTTAATGTAGAACAGATCTTGGCTTTTTGCCAACCCTCTAATGTAAACAAACACTGGGTGCTTCTAAACTGTTAGAAATTAACACATGACTTTGATTCTCTGTTTGGAGCTTTGAGGATGAATTTATTCACAGTATACTTGTTACTTACCTAATCCCAGACCCAAGTTGTCTTGTTTTTCTGGCCCATTGTCTATTAGGCAGAATGGTGGCACTCTAGATTGAGTTGGCACTGCAGGAGGAAGCAACAGATGCAGAATTGAGGAAGCAACAGGAACAAAATTGGGAAGAAGCAAGTTTAGAGGTAAGTGAGGACATGGGTAACATGGGTATGGAATGGACAGCGAGGCACAAATAAATTAGGTGGAAAAAAATAAATAGACAAAAACTAAGTTAGGAATTGGTGGACAGCAAGAAACCGATTTAGCAGCAAAGTGAGGTCTGGGGGTCAGGTCAGCAACAAGAATCAGAGTAGAAGGACAATTCAAAAAGGTGTATTAGGAACAGGAATCAAGTAAATAACTTTTATCCAGAAAGCAGGTCAGGCAAAGGCAGTTCACTACTGAATACCACTTGACAAGACCATACAGGACACATGCACGAGAATGCCAAGCATGCACAAACGTATGTGTGCGTGCCATGAAGCTTACACCTGCATGTCCATATGCTGATAAACGGCCCGAACTCCTTCATAAATCAACCCAATTCTATAAGTGTACAAAAAGAAAGGTATGGTAAAGTTCTATAGTAGAATTAAGCTTTTAAGTCTTTAGGCCTCCAGCAACTCAGATCCTCCAATTGTAACTAAAATAGCGAATGGCTCAAACTTTTTTTTGTTATTTTGTCATTACTGTCCTTCACAGAACTGTCTGTAAGGACCAACAGACCTTATGCATGTTACCGGTAGGTTATTGTCACAAAGTTTTAATGCAAAGATTTTCTGCCATGTGAATGTGCCATGTGGGTGAAGAGAACTGGTTAAAAAAACCCAGTTAAATCAAACCCAATCAGAAAAAAACTAGTGCTTGGTTTACACAACTGCAGAAGGTCTGTTAAGATACACTAAGGTGTATGGATTGCATTGGTGTGTTAAAAAAAGGGATCATTTATGAATTACAATTTTTTCTTTAAACCTCAAGTAAGGGGTGTATGCAAAATAAAATGTTTTTCTGAAGAGGCCAATGACATACAAACAGGACAGACACACTTAGATAGCACAGTTTACTTCCCATTTTACTCTTATCCAATCAATCTTCATGCTGCCACTTTCTGTTTTTTTTGTTCTTACTGACAGATAGAGCCCAGGCAGAAGGAAGGCCAATCCTTTCTAAGAAACGTTTGGTGGCGATTGTATGTGCTTGCTAGATGTCTGGAACTGCTATTCCCCCGACATCCAGGCTTACAAGTTCTTTGTAGTGATGTAAAGGTTTTGCACACCTATCCATTATACAAGCATATCCATATCAGATTTTTCTTGGACTTTCCAATCTTGTTTTGACTTCAACAGTTCTCTTTAAATTGCATTTATCAATGACATTCTGGATTGTGGAACGTGGCCACAGAAAGATTAAAACATCATTATATTGCCTAACCATGATCTGTAACCATCAATTATATCTATTTTCATTTATATTACTGGGACTGTTGGGTGTAAGCACAACATCTTAGGAGTCAACAAAGGTCAAAAAATATTTTTAGCTTTGTTATTGTCTTCACCTGACTTGGACTAAAGCCATCCCTTTATTAACAGGCTTTTCGTTAACTGATCTGATGTATTGTCTGTAGACAGATCCAACAAACATGACTGCCATGTAAATGCAAGTCATGGGACTACATGTCCTGGTAGCCCTTGCACCTAAATAATGATTAGTAATAACTAAAAGCTAAAGCAATGAGATGATAGGATTATGTTGGTGAGTGGCAAACTGGAAATGAATGATGGGTGTGCTCCTATTATAACCAAAATCAAGTATAGCAATTATATGTGTGCTAATAATATGTTATAAGAAGATATTTTTGTAATGTTTGTTTAATAGGAAACTAGTGATGCCACAACCAGCTAGCCTTTACTTTTACTGTATATTTGTTGTTTGTGTATAGGTATGTTTCACTGTACTTTCTTGCAATAAGGTCTCCTAGGCTGCATACACACACTCAATTATTGTTACTGGAAATGATATTTCAACACTGACAGATGAAGGAACGAGTAATGTACACACAGTACCATTCTGTTCTATGGAGAGAGGAGGAGGAAGAATGAGCAAGTGCTACCCTATGTTCTCCTCCCTTCATTTCTATTGCAGTCATTTATTATTTGTCATTTATGGATCCATCAGGACAGATCCATTAACGTCCCCGAGTGATCGAGACAAGCCCTACCATTTGTATCAGGCAAGAATCATTTAATGTGTGTACATAACCTTAGCTTAGTAAAGCTACGTACACACTTCCAATTATTATCGTCGGAAAACGAACGACGAACGTTCCTGCACGATATACACGAACGATCGTATAGCACCGATCCTGCACATAGAGGTAACAACACGATCGTTCGTAGATATTGTACACACAATAGATACGATCGTTTAAGCGATAGAGGAACTATGTGCACGACAGGAAAGTGAACGGACGTTCGTTCATTACGCATGCTCAGACCATGGACGATCAACGAACGACCGTACACACGAACGATGTTCAACGATCGTCGTCCAATCCGATCCGTCGGTCCGGTCGTTCGTTTCCAGCGACTTTCCTCGTTCGTCGGCGTCATTTTTTTTGCCCAATCGATCGTTCGCCGTTCGATTGGAACGATAAAAATTGGAAGTGTGTACGCACCTTAAGTTCTAGTTTGTCACTCCCAGTCTATACATGGTAGCTATCCCTCTCTAGTTCCAGCATACCAAAGAATCAAAAGCAATTGTGCCCACCTCCTAGATTGTAAGCTCTTCTGGGCAGGGTCCTCTTCTCCTCCTGTCACTGTCTGTATCTGTCTGTCATGCAGACTCTATTTAATGTACAGCACTGTGTAATATGTTGGCGCTTTATAAATCCTGTATAATATTATTAATAATGTTAGTGTTCGAATTCTGGCTGTCCCAAATATGGCTGTTCGAATTCGGACAGACCCGATTTGAAAAAAAACGAGATTCGACGGCAAAAATTTAGATAAAAAAAATATAAATAAACGTGTAAAAAAAAAAGATTTTTTGTGTTTAACTATTTTTTTTTACAGGTTATCACACAATGACATGATATCTCTTAAGCTACGTACACACTTCCAATTTTTATCGTTGGTAAACGAACGACGAACGACGTTACTTTTTTTACGAACGATTTTTGGCCAATTGGTCGTTCGTCGTTCATTTCCAACGATAAAAATTGGAAGTGTGTACGCAGCTTTACTCTGTAACACACTTTCCAGCACAGTAATATGATACATTTGTTACATTTTTCTTTTAGCCACTGCTAGAAAAATGTAACAAATAAACCATATTACTGTGCTGGAAAGTGTGTTACAGAGTAAGAGATACTTGCGGGGCATCTTCTCAATGATTGCAGCCAAGTCTGCAATCATTGAGAAGAGTGTGCGATCCCTGAGGCACTACAGGTTAATTAACCTGTAGTGCCCCGGGGATTGTAGTGGAACTACAGAGTTTATCTGCAGTTCAGTTCCCACCGTCACATGACCGTGGGAACTTTGCAGTCACAGCTGTGACTGCAGGCGATGATCACTGGGCACTAGAGGTTGAATGGGAACAAGTTTCCCCATTCATCACATCTAGAGCCCTGTGTTCTTGGATAGAGAAACTCTGACAATCTGATTGCTCTTGCAGCCCTTAATAGTCTCTAAAAATAACCCGAATTCCCCCACTATTGACTTCAATGGTGTTCGAATTCAGCATTCGATCACCCGAACAATATCTCACTATTCGATCGAATATCTGATGAATCGAATAGTGAGATATTCGACCAAAACTAATTATTATTATTATTAATATTATTATTAATAATAATAATAATAATAATAATAAATGCAGGAAACACAGCAGAATATCCAATATGTCTAAAGATGGATTATGCTACATTGGATTTTACGTCTGCATCTTCTTGGTAGGGTAAACCACATGTGGATCTTGTGAAATATGCAAGCTATCATATTATGCATACACATGATACAAACAGGATCTTATGTATGTTTTTTTGCATATAGCAACATTTTGGCGAAAAAAAACAACACTTTAATAGGGGTGAGGATTAAGTATCAGTGCTATTTTAAAGCAACTGTGTCATTAAAAGATGACATCTGCTGTCAGGTATAAAGCACAGAAGCCTAAAGGTACTGAACACCAAGTTGTTCTGAGTAGTGTCCAAACTTGCTTGCCTCCCACTCATCCATAATAGAAAGAAGTAATATTGTTCTGCCTGTAAGCACTGCCCAACATTTGGGTGTAGAAGCAAGGCTTGGAGGACTTTATGCCTGACAGCAGTTTTCTCTGCTTAAATTCCCAATTACTAATCACAATCTTGTTAAAATATTATTTGTAATGTAGATGACATTGTGTAGGTCTGAAGTGCAATTCTAATTCTAAAGTCTAGGACCTAACAATAATTAACCGCAGTGGATCAACTGGAAAGATACTCAAGTTTTTGGCCTTGTCACATTTTAGACTCCTAGGTACAATTTACACAGCTAACACACGAAGATAATTATCCTTATTTTCAAAAAAAGTGACAGCTATTTTCACTTGATTCCAATAAATGTAAAGGTCACCTTAGACTGATGTTATGTTTTACTCTTTTATTTTTAACTTAGTTTTTTGAGCAATACAAAAATATATTTAGCTGACCAGTGATGGCAAACCCATAATATATATATTTATAATTTAAATAAATATTTAGAAGGATGAATTAGCAGCTCTGCACGACTGAGTCAGCCTACGAAGGAAAGTCACAAGTTCTGATTCATACTTATGTAACATATCCAAATAGAGCCACATGATAATCATGGATGGGTTTCACAATGCACCATCGATTTGTCCATGATTGCTCAAATGCTTGTGTGCATTTATAGGGATAGGAATAAATGTCTATTTAAATATTTCAACTATTACCTGGAAACTCAGAGTTCATCAAAGTGGACTTTGACACTATTTAAAATGACTAAATCCTTTCTTGTGCTTTCCATTACTCATGTTTCCTAAATTTAAAGGGGGTTCTAGAAAAACATTTTCTGTATAGATCTCTTGTATGTACCATTTTCTGTAGAATTAGTGTCTCTTCAGGGGTGAGACCTACAATACCATCTGGCAGTTATGTTTTTTTATATATTTTTATAGTACCACAATATTATGCAGTAACTTAAAATCCAGCAGAGGGATTTTAGGTTACTGGATACACGGGGCCTGATTTTTTAAGCTCTCCAAGGCTGAAGAGGATACATTTTCATCAGTAAACAGGGGTGATCCAGCAAACCTGGAATAGATCAGGTCCAAATAGCAAATGACTTGCAATGAGGTTTCCTGAAGACTTGTCATGTTATGGGGTCACAGAATGGAAAACGTGATGGGTCAGCGGGCCTGGATGCAAATTTGAATCAGTGGTCTCTACTACTGGAAGAAGAGGGTCACACATCTGTGGACTAGGGCAGGTTAAAAAGTGTTTTGTTTTTTTTTTCAATTTATTAGCCTTTCAGAACCAGCATGCAATCTGATTAAGTGGCCACTATGAGAGCCAAGACAATCATGGTGATCACAAAATAATATATACAAACCATATATCTACCAACAGAAGATGGGCTGTGTTTCCCTTTTATGTTGCCTTCTGTGCAGAATAAAAACACATACAATGTAAAAATGTTTGAGGGAATATCAGATTCCCTGTTTAGGGAAATTTTTAAAAAATAAAACCTAAGATAGTGTAAACCAAAATTTATTTTTACATGCATTGCATACACAGTTTTTTCTATTAAAACAGCAAATTAAAGCCATATATTTTTTAAATAAACAATGCGAGTGTTATTAGGGTAGACAAATTATTCATAGAATTATTGTCAATATAACCAGTTCATACTAATGAAAATAAATTTGGTCAATGCATCCAAGCATCAATGATCTCCAATTATGAAAGGTCAAAGATGTTCAGAAAATAAGAAATTCTACAATTGAATATGTAAAAGGATAGACAAAGATGGAGAGATTGATAGACATTTGTATAATACAGCTTCAATTAAGGACCAAGTTTAAAGTATAATTACAAAATAGTCTAAGCGTGAAAAAAGAAGTCATTATAAAATGACCTTGGTTGTCATCCATGGTGCTTGGATTAAAGGCGCAGTTGATAAACCTCTCGACAGGCAGCCTATACTTTGCACAGCCTGGGAGCAAGTGCACACCTTTGAATAATAGCGCTTTCAAGCTTGCCATGTGGCAAAGTAAATTTGAAAGTGCTCTTATTAAGAGCGTGGAATCACATTGACATTTATAATGTTGAAGCCCATTGCGTAATTTCATTAGCTGATGCAGACGAGGGTGATGTCATACTTCTCTGTTCCTTCTCTCCCGCTCTCATTCTCTTGTGTTCTGAAATCTGAGACAAGCAGCGCAGATAGAAATCTGTTTTACTGCCTTTAATCTGATTAACGTTTCTGGCATGTAATGATCGATTGGTTACCAGAAAAATCTATAAATGCTGACAGGTTCCCTACTTCATGTGAAGATTTGACTCTTCACAAGAAGCTGGATGTATCTTTCACACACATAGCACTGTCAGAAGATACAGAGATCAGTGAAAAGTGAATATGAAATGTAATAAAGCCGACAGCCTGATCCATGAATATGGATTGTTCCAAGACATTTTTTTCTCGGTAAGCTTGCAAGATGCATTACCTCATAGCTCTGAAATCAATGAAACGAGCCCGACAATCAGTTATAGATCTCCTATAGGTAAACATGATCTGCAGGAAATAATATACAGGACAAAAAAAAAATAAAACATTATAATGTCTTTGACACATCACTGGATGAAAGTATTTCAGACCCTAAAGCAAGAAACAGCACATGAATTATTAATGTTGTGCTTGGAATCGATTATAAATGCTGGATAAATTTGAACCTGTGTAAAGCTTGTTTATCACATTGTATGGAAAATGTAATCTAGAAGTATACATGCTAAGCACTAATGATATGATAACCCCTGTGCATAACTATGCATTTAAAAAACATAGATTTATTGTTCAGTTTGAATACTTTTAATGAAAAGCACATATCCAGGTACAACAAAAACACACAATTTAATCACCCCACCAGCGCCTATCCAAATTGTGGATTCACTGGGGCAGCTATAGGTCTAAGGGCCACAATAGAGAATTTAGGCCTTCCATCACAAATCTGCAATTTACTCACAATTTAGAGTCCGGCAGAGGAAGTGAGTAGAGGAACATGTTCTTTGCTGGTTGTTGTTTTGTTAGTGAGCTGTCACTGGCTGCATCTGCACGAGGTTTGAAGGGGGATAATGTGCAAGACTGTGTTGGCAGTTCTTTTAGTGACCTCTGAAACAAGGGGATGAGTTGCAATTGCAACCTCTGCAACCCCTGTTCCTTTGTGACTGTGGGATTTAAAAAAAACCTAAACCCCAAAAAACTGAATCCATTGCCACATGATCCCCATTGGTGCTTCCAGGAGCAGCAACTGGTATCTAAAGGTTCTGCATGTGCTCCCCGCTGCTCAGCCAACTAGGCTTGTACAGTATTCACCCTTCATTGTAACTCTATGCTGGAAGGCTTTACGAGCCTGTGATATATGCAGCCAATGGAAAAACCAACATCAAGGGGAAGTGTTGTGGACAATGGCTGTGGACTAACAGAAAGAAGACCTGACCCTAACCTATAACATGACTGATTTTTTAAACATAGTTTGCATTTGAGATTTAAGAAATATTGTTTTCCAAAATTGGACAGTTTTTAATTACTATAACAGGTTCTTATTATATACTGTTGACGAATGAGCAACATTAGAGCCTGCATTGTAATATCAGCATTTCTAGTACATCGAGAGGAAAGTCCTCTAGATGGTTTGGAGCACCAGGTACATACAGGACTCGTGGTCCATAGGTATGCGTAAGTGGTCATTTGGAAATGCACCAAGTGGGTAGAAAGAGATGAAGTCTGGAACAAATTGGGTCAGCAGTGTATAGGTAGAGATGTTAGAAAAGTAGGAAAGGTTATTAGTCAGTAACAGGAATAAGGTGAGACCCATACCTTTAATGACCCATATGTCACCAGTGTCAGCAGCAATCATGCATTCAAGTACACACAAACACCATTAGGACCAAATGCACATACGCCTGCAAAGAAACATAAATTATTATACATATACATAATTTATATGAATTACTTTTGGCAAAAGATATTCTCTATCCCAGTAAATAAATCAGCTTAACTGGAATTTCTCCAGATCTCAGCCTGTTCCTACAGGGTCTCCAGGTAACTAGTTATCTAAATAAACCGTATACCGCCTACAGGTGTTATCAGCTTTTCCAAAAACTGACATTTTCTGCAGGCATTATATAGTTAATTCTTTATTTCTCAAAGTTTGGCTCTTTGCCTGCTCTGAACAGGAGTGACTGACAGCTTAGGTCCCTGGTGCACAGTCTGCATCCTGGGGGCACATGTGGCCCTTCAGCACATACTGTGCAACCCTCAGGGCCACATGCAGACTGTAGTCTGTGTTTTTTGAAGTGAAAATATTTTAGTAAAGGAACAATATTCTTTAAACCAGCTTCTGCTTTTTCTATGTTGTTCATCTCCTTTCTCAGTTTATGTTTTTTTCTGCTGATCCCTGATGATGTTGTGAGAAATGTAATAAAGCACAGATAATTGATTTAGAATAATTGATTTGTAGAGTCGCTGTAATAGTAGTGTTTTCTACCAGTCTCATGTATGTAATATATCCCCAGTCTGTAACAACTCCTATATTATGACTGCAGCCTCTAACCATCTCATGTAGAATGTCTGAGGTCTCCAACCATCTCCTGTAGTATGGCTTCAGTTCCTTACAGCGTTTATGTGTGGCTCTTTGGTGTTCTCAAGGGCCACACTTGAGGTCTAGGTAAATACACAGGGAAGGAGGAATGTGTCGACTGTTGGAGAACTGAGACACAGGATGTGAAATTGTCATACATGGAACTACTGAGAAAAAATAAAGCTATATTTATACTTCTAATACAGAGATAAACATATTAATAATATTATGCAGCACAGTACAAAGTCCATAGTCATCTCATTACTGTCCCTCAAAGAAGCTTACAATCTAATGTCCCTTCCATAGTCATATGTCATTACCACAGCAAATTCCAATTTTTGAGGGGAAGCCAATTAACCTACCTGCATGTTTTTGGAATGTGGGAGAAAACGAAAGCAAACACCGGGAGAACATAAACACTCCTTGCAGATCTGGGAGGATTCAAAACTGGAACCTAGTGCAGCAAAGTGCTAACCACTGAGCCAACCATGCTACCTGGTATTTAAAAGGGGTTATACACTTTAAAAAATCCTGCAGATGTTCCCTGTATTCTTAGGTGGCTCTTTATCCTTTTACAGACTTCAGCATTTGTTTGAGAATGTTTGTCTTAGCGAGCATTACCAGTTAAATGACCTTTGGGGACAGTGACATCCCTTCACATTTACAGACTAGTATGAGAAAGAATGCAGAGGTTACAATTTATTATAAACTGACAGTTCATTAATAATAATCCCTTTCAATAATAGCTGTACTTAGAAATGATGGTTCTCTAGACACGTGACCAAAGATGTCCTTTGTATACTCTCCTCCCCCTTTATTAAAAAAAAACTTTGTTTATTGTGAAAATTGAAAGTAATACAGAATATAGCTGTGTAATACTTTTTCATGGATTTTTTTTTACTCTTAGTATTACAAAAGGAAGATATACATTGACCAGGAAGGACAAAGGATTGGTATGGTTTATAGTTCATTATTGTGGTGCTTTATTGCATCTGAAGACAAACATTACAGCCCAAACTAACCCTTCTATCTAAAATGAATGCCCGTGAAGCTCAACCAGAGTCTTAAGGTGCGTACACACTTCCAATTTTTATCGTTCCAATCGAACGACGAACGATCGATTGGGCAAAAAATCGCTCGTAAAAAAGTAACCAACGACGCCGACGAACGAGGAAAGTCGCTGGAAACGAACGACCGGACCGACGGATCGGATTGGACGACGATCGTTGAACATCGTTCGTGTGTACGGTCGTTCGTTGATCGTCCATGTTCAGAGCATGCGTGATGAACGAACGTCCGTTCACTTTCCTGTCGTGCACATAGTTCCTCTATCGCTCAAACGATCGTATCTATTGTGTGTACAATATCTACGAACGATCGTGTCGTTAACTCTATGTGCAGTATCGGTGCTATACGATCGTTCGTATATATCGTGCATGAACGTTCGTCGTTCGTTTTCCAACGATAATAATTGGAAGTGTGTACGTAGCTTTAGGCCTTGGGTCTGAGGCTTGTCTGGTTTTGATTTTTGGAATGATCCTAATAGGACATTTCTCTGAACTGTGATTGACCTGAAAAAACATGAAGGCCACAAAAATTTAAATCTTCCAAGATGTTAGGACCAAATCATTTAATTCACACTGCCTTGACAGCCTACTTTCTTTCATAGTGCATCCTTCTGCTATCCCAGATTTCACAGATAAAGAATGTTACACTTACATTCAATAATATCCAGCAAATACAATAACATTGGCTAAGCCACCACTTCTCTTTGCCCACAGCTGTATTTTACATGTGCACTTCATGGCCACCTAAGTGGTCCTATTTCACTGTGTAAAATTTTCAGTTCTCCATCATGACTTGACTTTCTAAGTAGCAGTGTTACCACACAAATGGCAGCTAACTCATGTATGACCTTTTCATATGGCCTGTTTGGGTCATTCGCTTGGTGGTGCCCAGAAGACACTCACCACCTATCTGGTAATCTTAAAGGATAACCTGCCAATGAAATATGACTCAATATCGGCATTATTAGGTTCTTTTAGGACCAAACTGAATAATGGAGAATTTGGGTTGGGTTTAACCTCAACCTGAATCTGGAAAGCAATGCCACCCATCCATGTGTCACTGTGTATTATGACTTAGCCATGTGACAGAATCGGGTGCATACCCCGTGTGATCTGTGACCCTGATACCTTACACAGGGGTTTCTGCAGAGATGCAGGGACTTGAAAGAAAGTTAAATATATGACTCTGTAATAAAATAAATCTGTTTCCCTATTTTAAATAGAGGAAGCATCAATTAAATTTAAAAGCAGTGTATTAGAAAACATCAACTAGCCTCAAATATCCAAAAGATCTATAGTTATCATCTTTTACTCTGTCTTTATTTTGTAGCTCCATTTTTTTAATTCTTCAGTGAGCATGAAATGCAATGGAAGGTTTCCCAGTAGTTGACTCCTGACTTTCAGAATTTGCATAGTCAGCGGGTTCTCACTAACATCCAGACTGCGGTTACCGTTGACCCTTCCAGGCTTGTTCCTAAGCAACGAAACAACAGTTAAACAGAACCTTTCAGCCTGCAATGTGCCATGAACACTAAACTCCGGGAAACCATTAACACCTAGCAGAAGACCACTTGATGAAGCAATATGATGCAATCATTCTTATGCACTAAAAGCACTTTCTAAGAAGCCAGATGCCCTATAAAACATAAATAGCGCTTTATCAAAATTTGCAGCTGAAGCATAAAAGAAAATTGTCATTTATTTACAAACCATAGAAAAGCAATTCTTCTTTTTTTGTCTTTTATTCAGAAACTAGGTTGTGGTGCCACTTTAAATTTTAGACAGAACCAGGTCAACTAGTCTGCTGCTTCAGAAGTGTTATGCCTCCATGTTGTACTTCTGTCACCACCTGGTCCCGGGTAAAGCCTTGTACAAGGATTTACATCCCAGTGTTCAAGGCCTATTTATAAAGTAGTGAATCTGACATTCATCATACATTCTCTGGTGCACAATCAGTCACTGCCGTTAAAAGCACATGGATCTGAAACATGCTCCACAGGAGATTGTCAGATTGTCATTGTCAGATTGGGTGAATGTCAGATTCATTGCTTTATAAATAGGCCACATAGTGTCTCCCCTTACCTTGGCTGACTACATTCCAATGATGCAAAGTTTGTAATAAGAAAGCAAAAACATTTGTTTAGATAAATGAATAAATTATAAATTTAAAATAGTTAAAAAAAACACTAAAATAATGAAGCAAGGATATTTTAAACAGTTAAAACTGCATAGAACTGGCAAGTCTTGATTTCTAAGTGTATCAAATATTTTTCCCTCTCCACTGGTTAATCTCCTTTTATCAATCAATATGAACATTTTTTTTACTTCTAATACAGATTTATACAATGCCATTTAGAGTTCTACAAACGTGTGAATACCCAGTGGTTGCTCACAGTGGGGTACAGTATAGTACTGTTGCAGACCAGTTAAGTATTATTAATATTAATATTCATATTATTATTAATTATTATTATTAATAATATTGTTAATATTATTATTATTATTATTATTATTATTATTATTAATAAGCAGAATTTATATAGCGCCAACATATTATGCAGCGCTGTACATAAAATATAGGTTGCAAATGACAGACGAATACAGTATCTGGTTTGGGTTTCTTTGCAGCATGTTTTGGAAAGAAAATTATAAAAATAGTTTAGTCATATCGGAAAATGTTTACCTTCTATATTTAAAAGAAAGAAAGGCAAACATTGACATTAGGTAAAAATATGTAAATCAATATAGATGAATAGAACATTCATTGGGTGGTCACTTAAAGCATACCTAAAAATAGAATTCGAACTCTACATAAAAGGGCAGACAACCCTTTATGTAAGGTAAAAATTCTGCTTTTTGGGGGGGTTTTGGTGCAGCACAGCCCCCTAATTCTCGGCCTCCTAGGTGGTCGAGAAGGAATGGGAGCGCAAAGCCTTCTGGGATACCTACGTTAGGCATCTCGGGAGGCTCTTGGGTGCTCCTTTTGTGCATGCAGAAGGAGCCTTTTTGCACAAAGAGAAAAATTTGCCGATCTCACGCATGCGTAGTGAGATCAGCAAATTCTTTTTTTCATCCTTTGTCACCCAAACTCGCACCTGGGACAGGTGACGTAGGATGAAGAACCCGTAGGAGACGAAGATGGCGGCGCCCGGAGTGCCAGCTCCGGGATGGATGCTGGGACGACACAGGACCTGAAGCAGGACACCCCTGGAGTGATCGGACTGCCCAACAGGTGGGATTTTTTGGGAGTTTTAGGTTTAGTTCCTCTTTAAAATGCATACTCCAGACAGATTGCAGCCCTACAAACCTCTCAGACCTAAGTAAGACTTTTGGAATGGTTCCCTAACACATTCTTTTTAATTGCCAATTTAATGTTTGATTTCTCTTTACGTGATCTACCCCCACACTTCAGAGCTACATCTGGCCATTTTTTTCTTATAACACTTAAACCTCATGTTAACAATGACCTCACTTATTTTTCCTTATCATGTGTCAACAAATGACTGCACTTTGTTGAAGGATATTTCTTAACATAAAACCAAGGAGGTCAGACATATTTTCATACACTGTCCTAGTGTGTCTCTAGTTACTAGATACCTGTGATAAAGTGCCAATGCCAGCATGGTAAGACAGATCAGTACCAGAACAAAAATGTATACCATGTAATAATTTAATCTCCTTTTTTGGGGGGTCGTTTAGAAGTTAAAGGAGCTTTGTAATGAGTCACAAGTTTACCAATGGCAACGTCGATTTGGTTGACTTACAGCTAAATAGGAGATTCCAATAATTGAATTGCTGTTTTTAAAAGCCAGTTCTTGATTTCTTTAGATTTATTTAAAATTATCACATGACAAAGCCTGCACAATTGTCTTGACAGATAAAGGATAAGTGCATACGCGTATGAAAGGGATGATTTGTAACTTCCATGGAGAATCATGACAACCCTGTCTGTATCTTGGCACATATGTCTGTAGGTTGCCAAAATTCCCAATAGCAGTTCTCCATCAGTACCACAATGGATGCACCTATGTGTTCTGAAATTGATGGGACAAGTAGAGGATAGAACAAAAAATGACTGGTTACAGACAGTTACAGCCAGGAACTCTGTTACATTTTATTTTGACGGGAGCTGAAATCTGGAGAATTTGAATACTGTTTAGGTTTCAACTGTAAAAGACCTGTTAGTTAAAAAAAGACTGTAAAATACTCACTGAAATAAACACAGTAACCAGTTAGAATATTAAACAGACCTTCAGCCAACTGAATTCTGATTGGTTGTTATTTAGTATGGTAGTTTTCAAATACTGTTTTGCTCCTTGCACTTTATATTGAGAGACTATATATTTATGGTTCCTGAAATTTTCCCAGTATGACAAATGACCAAAAGTTTGTGGACACCTGATAATCATACCTATATGAACTTGTTGGACGTCTCATTTAAAATTAAAGGCATGAATATGTGCTAATTCAGTCAAACAAGTATTTGTAAGGTCAAACACTGATAGGTAAGGTGAAAAGACTTGGCTCTAAGTAAGTGTTTGAAATGATACCAAGGCCATGCAAGTTCCTCCTCACCAAACCATGACCAGGTCTCTATGGATTTGGCCTTGTGCACAGGTGATAAAAAGCTGGAACAGAAAAGGCCAAAAAGTTACACAGTTGTCTAAAACAGTGTTTTATAACCAGGGTTCCATGCTCCTCCAGATCCTGCTAGGGGTTCCTTGAGCAATGAGAAATGTGTGCCTCCTAAGTTTAAGTGGCACCAATGATCTTCTTTGGCTATCTGTAAGGGAGAAATTCTTCCCACTGGTCAACAATGTAAGAGGCATTCTATCCACTGACCACCAAACTAATGTACTGTGAGCTGTGATTATAGTAATTAAAGAAGGGCTTTCTTAAGACTTAAAAGTTATTTTAAGGTTTCTCCATGTATCCATGTAACTGTATCCTTAATTGATCACTGAACTCAATTTGGAGGCTGTACACTTACTTTTGGCCATTTAATATAATATATGCACTATGGAATTCTTAAATATATCCACATAGGCACGAACTACTGTTCTTTGGACATTGTACTACACATTACATTCCCTAGACTGACACCTCTGTACACTAAATTATACATTAATAGCACCAGAAATATTTTATAAATCCAGTTCTTCATACTGTGCAAAGAACAGACACACTTTTGCTAGTATTCCTCTAAAATTATTTATTGAAAGGCTTATTTCTCTGCAGCTACACTTTTTATGAGTAGATAATATTTATATAATAAAACAGAATACTGTCATGAAATTTAGAAGTTAAGTGAGATCAAGCTTGATGAACAGAAGTCCACCTCTCCTGTGAAATATAAATGCTCCATACACTCATAATCAGCTAGCAATTAAAGTAAGATTGCAGAAAGACAAGAGAGATAATTGCTGTACATTACCTATTATCAAGAAGCGCTTAGATTTTGATGAAGGACAGATGAGAAATAAAGAAAAGGTTATTTCACAAAGGCTCTGCACAGAAAGGTAAACTGACTTTGAAAGCAGCAAAAAAGTATATACAATAGAAAGTGTGAGATTATGGCTTTTTGTTGTTTTTTAAATACATTATTTATTGTACAGAACAAAGATCACATTCATACCTGAAGTCACCTGTGATGCATTGGGCCTGATTTATTAAAGCTCTCCAAGACTGGAGATGATAGACTGTCATGGGATTTAGTAAAAATTTGCTATATTTTTTCAAAAGTTTTCAATCCTGGACCAGATCCATTTCAGGTTTTCTGAATCACCCAGGTTCTCTTATGATAGTCTATCTTCTTTAGTTTTTGAGAGCTTTACTAAGTCAAGCTCATAGCCCTTCCAGGATTGTGGAGGCATAGGTAATATGTTGCACACTTGATGGCAATATCCATAGGTACACAGGTTCCTAGCTAGGGGTTTTAACCTAATTTTTTTAGTTGCTAAAAATAATCTTTCTTAAACTCCAGAAATTGTCCTTTTCCTTTATTAGCATATTTTACTGCCTAAACCCGAGGAGCAATTTATTTCCTATTTATTTCTTCTTGCAGCTTGTGTTACAATCATTCATCACTGAAATTCTCCATTCTCACCTTAGACCTTGTTAAATGCAAGCTGAACTGAATAGCGGGTAAGGATATTCTCACCTGATGATAGACCTCCTTGTTTTCACATCACTTGGTATCTGTGCAGACCTTAACCTACTTATTGTTTCCATTTTACTGGATCTTGGTCACTTCTTCCAGTTTCCTTCCTCCTTCTTTTCACCCTCTCCTCTTTTCATTTGACTTTCTTCCTGTTATTATGTATCATTCACTACTTCCCACCACTACATAACTCCCCTCCTATTGTGTGTTACATCCCCCACCTTCTAGATTGTCAGCTCTGTGGGGCAGGGTTCTCTCCCCCTCCTGTGTCACTGTCTGTATCTGTCTGTCATTTGCAACCCCTATTTAATGTACAGCGCTGCGTAATATGTTGGCGCTATATAAATCCTGTTTATTATTATTAATAATAATATTAATAATAATAACAACTCTATTGGATCCCCCCCACCCCCCACCCCCCTAAATGGTTGTCAAATGTTTCTTCTCCTTCAGTTAATTTGCCTCTTTTTATTGAAGGGCTCCATGTTCCTTGATATATTTTGTTATAATGTGCACCTTGCCAAGTTTCTGTTCTGAAGGAGGTGTTTTTTGTATTGGAGTTTTTTTATGTGTATGTTAATCTTCTATATACAATTTATTATTTACTCCTATAGTCATGTTTTGGGCTATTTCTCTGTTTTGTTTTGTTTTTTTGTCTTTTTCTAAAATGTTATTAAATATATCAAAATCCAAAATATGTGATACAAGTGACAATATCTAAATATACTGGGAAAATATGTAGTTTCAGCATTCTGAAAAACTTTTTGGAATCAGTATTCATTGTTTTACGGTTTGTTTTACAAAATATTTATGAAATGTGAAGTCCAGCTCTAGCTGGAATGTTTATTTTGTTTTGAACAGAGTGGGGAAACCATTGAACCACTTTAGGGTTTTGTTTTAATTTGTGGGAATTTCCCCACTTCCTGGCTAAACAGTAAGAGAAAGGAAAATCTCTACACTAAGAACACAAACTACAATAAAACATATTTTAGGTAAAATGATCCAACTCTCCGTTGCTGTAATGCTGTAATAGGATCAGTAGAACATGGAGTGTGGTAAAATCTCCCTAATGGGGCAGCAGTAAAAAAATTGACCTAAGTATTTATTTTTACCAAGTCTATCCCGACTAGTAAAAAAGTTTTGGCTGAAGTTGGCCTTTAAAGCTTCAGCAACCACATATACTGTGCAAATAACTTTAAATATTTCATAACATCATACATCTTTAATAATATCAGCTTTTCATAGTTAGAATGCAGAAGAAGTTGTAAATGGTAGCAGTCATGTAGTTAACATTGTCATCATTGTCATTAAATACCTTAAGATTGACCAATGCTTGTCTTAGAAGGTGATGGTACATATGGTGTTGTTTTTACTTGGCCATTAGGAAACATGAAGGATTTGCTCTTGTCTCGGGGTGTATTAAGACACAGGACCAACTTATAGACTGCAATAGGAAATCTTCTAATCAGTGATTAAACTATCGTATCTCCTATAATTCACAGGAGGACAATACAACCGGTGGCCAACCTGTGGAATGTGACATGGGGAATCTTGCTCAAAACAGTGCAGATTTTGATATTATGCATTGTGATGAAACTTATAGATGTAAAAGGAGGCTGACATATGGTTAGTAAACTAACGACTAATAAAACTAGTAAGTACATACATTATGTCACATAAACCATACATCCTGTACATTTCTGAAGATATCTTCACTGTTTCAGTGGCATATAGCTTGTAAAATAAAAACTTTTTGAAAATAAGTTACAACTCATAAAATACCTATACTACATTTCATTTCTCTGTTATAAAATGCATACTGTACATTACTCACATTCTCTGAACTACATACAAATATTTAAAAAAAAAAAATGAAGTGAATTTGGAAAGATTCCATTGTATTTCAACATTCTTTTCTATACAGTAGCACTGGCTTACATTATGTATAAGAGAATTATTCTACATAACCGAAACCATTTTCATACAATATAGGGCCATTATATTATAATACAAATTTTGGTATAAAAATAATCTCTCGTATTACAGTTACAGGCCTGTGATAGTTTGCAGACCACACAGTAGGAAGAATGATAAAAGTGATGCGTTTTTTCCACAAGTTGAGTTCAATGATCATTATAGAACACAGACCTGTATCCTGCAGAATTGGTAATATAATATTTTTATTACCAGAAGTGGGCAGATTTTAATTTGGTAAGAATCAGATATTTGTGAAAAAGCCAATACCCAGGATAGACAAATCTTCAAACTTCTGGGTCACCTCTTTCTATCATATTTTATATATATGCATTGAATGCCAATCTGAATATCAACAACTTGGCTGTGTCGTGCACAAGGCTTTGAAAAGCAAAATTTGTCATTCAAGAGACGGTCACTTTGTCCTTTCAAAATCTCTTACTAGACTACCCATGTTCCCCATGTTACATTGCATGTTCACTATATCCAGTTGGCTCTCTTCGGAGAGTTGCGGAGATCACATAAACATCACATCTCTCACCTAATACAATCCGCATGGTGTCTATAGAAACATATATAGCAGAACTGTAAATTAGTTTGAATTTAACTTTGATCTTATTATAGATGTGTGTACTGATCTACAGTATAACATAAAGCATAAAGTGCAGATGAACAGCTTCTTTTATGGTTAAAACTCTTCACATGCAGATACCCTTGTTGGACAAAATAATGGGTTCTGATAACTGATTTCTACTATACAACCTTGTCAAGACCATGATTGGCTAGTGAAGGAACAACTGGTTACTGATGAGGTCACATCTTCATATGCTCCATTCATTAAATACCCAGTACTGGGGAATGCCCTAAAGGTTGTGGTTTACAGTGTTGACCATTGCTCTTCTAGCTTAAATACTAATCCAAGAATATCAGGAGGTTAGTAGAAAGACAGATATTATTTAAAAAATATTGGACCACAGATAAAGACTTGATAATTAGGATAAATGGCAGTCCTGTACAAGAGCCTACACCAATACTTTATTATAGGTACATTATTTAATTTTGCCCAGAGCAGCGCTACATTGGTTATTACAGTGGGTAGGTTTGTTACATGAAAAAAGACATAAGTCCAGGGGAAGTAACCACTAGGGAAATACAAATACTAGAAAACTTGCATATTTTAAACCTATACGTACTGTTGATCCAGTGGAAGGAAAAAAAAACACGGGAAAATTTGTTCCTTTTCTTATTCCCTAAGGCAATCTCTGGTGTCATTCCTTTTAAATTATAATACCCAGGTATATTCTGTGCATCTAGAAATACATCCAGCCTTTCCCTAAAACAATCTATTCAATGTGCTAAACCTTTTTCCTGAGAAAACCCATTTTACATTTTCACAGACTGTTAGGAATCCCTTCTTTATGCGGAGATTCAGCTTTTTCTTCTCTAGATGCAAACAGTGTCCATCTTGTCCTATTCCAAATTTTCACAGACCTTAAAGTGAAGAATCCCTTCCTTATCCGGAGCTTAAACTTATTTTCCTCCAGATGCAAAGAGTGACCTCTTGTTCTTCGTAATGATCTCAAAGTGAATAATAGGGAAGAGAGTTCTCTATATGGACCATTTATATATTTATACAGGGTGATCATATCCCCCCTAAATGTCTCTTCTCAAGGGAGAATAAATTCAGTTCAGCTAATCTCTCCTCATAGCTGAGCCCGATGGTTCCACGAAATTTTGGTGAACTGATTTTGGAAATTATAACAGGAGGATTCACAGGATTCCCTGGGAATCCTCCTGTTTGCTTTCCCCGGGGCACTAGAGGTTAATTAACCTCTAGTGCCCCGGAGATCTTCTAAATGAATGCGACCTTCTGGTATTGTAATATAAGTATCTCTTACAAATGATACATTTGTTACAGATACAAATGAATGATTTGTAAGAGATACCTATATTACAATGTCAGGAGGTTCTCCGGTGCTGGGCATCTTCTCAATGATTGCAGCTATGGCTGCATTCATTGAAAAGAGTGTGCGATCCCCGGGGCACTAGAGGTTAATAAACATGATGCAGCCCTGGAAATCTTCCTGCTCGGTGAGAGCTCGACCTTTTGGTGAATCAACAGGCCATTCCCGTCTACATTTTCGGTAAGCGAAGAAAGGTCCGAATCGCGGCGAGATCGAACCCAATATTCTCGCTCACTCATCCCTAACAATATTGAGGACATCCAGTTTCTAAATTGCTCATTATTATATTAATCAAGTTTCCACAATGCTGAAAATAAAGCTTTTGGAAAATGTATGGAAGCTTTTATGATATATGTTCCTAATATACCCAGTGTACAAGTCTTTTAACAACATACAGGTGTCTCATAACTCACTATTCTAAGGTCATCTGCCAATCAATGATCTGTGCTCAGATGCCTTTATGGAAATAGATTTTTTTTTAAAAAAAATCTGTCTATTTCTTATTTTTAAAGGCTGCTTCCGAAGAATGATGTTAGTTAAAAAAAGAAAAAAAAACATCTACACATCTTTCTCAAACTTCCTCCAGTTCCCCAAGAGGTCCAGACTTTCGTTTAACCCTTGTTAAAGTAGACCTATCACCACATTTTGCCATTATACAAAAGGGTTGCTAATCCTTTTATAAAATGTAAAAATGTGTGTTTTTTTAATACTTTTTTTCATCATTTTTTGGGGAGGACCCCTCCCATTACATCTAAATAAATACATACATTCATGGATAAATAAATACATACATCACATTTCCCTAGAGCCTTTAAGCTGCTCCTTCTGCGCATGCCCAAGATCGGGAAAAATCATAGGGGCTTTCCTAGAATGGAAAATAAAAAGTTTTTTCATTTTCAGGAAGACACATCACCCAATCTCATGCCTGAGCAGATCGAAATTGTGTGATGTGAGCAAAACCTGGAAGAAGAAAAAAGAAAATTGTCACGTGTGATTTTTAAACTGCGCCAGAAAAAAAGATGGGACAGGGCGAGACCTACTGCAAACCGGTAAAGGGAAGTGGTATTTTTTTGGGGGGGTTGAAAGTTCCACTTTAAGGTTATGGCACAGACTCTTACTATTGCCTACTAATAAATAAAGCATGCTTATAAGTACAAGCATAAAATTACCAGGTATTAGCTAAATGAAAAAAACCTTTAATACTAGTTTTAACCCACCCTTTACACTCTTCACATAAAAAACATTAGAAGTCATAGCACAGGGCCATGTGCTCAGTACAACTTGCCTAGAATTACTAAATTAGACAATGCATTGATCTCATCATAATAAATTAGGAGAAAAATTAATTCACTACCAAGCTGACCTCATATTCTTGGAACTTTTCTGATTGCCTTCACTGCTCAAGAAGAAAAATACTTATGGATTACATTTTTCTTGGGTTGTATTTAAAGTAAACCTTTAGGAATATAAATATTGGAGCTGGTATTATTAACTTTAAAAAAAAATGAAAGATCCAGACCTGTCACACTGATCTAAAATTTGCTATCTAGTGGGGAACAAACATGCAGCTAGTGAAGTATAAACTGTATGCTTGCTCCAGGTACATCAGCAATGGTTGCATTAACATTTGTGCCTTTAGAAATGTCCTTGCTCTTTTTAAGAATGTGGTATTTTTTATCTCTTATCTTCCCCTGTCCATATTTAAAAAAATGTTCATAAAGCAGTATGCACACCCAGCAGTATGCCTAAGACATAAAAGCTCCCTGAAGCTCATCATCAAGCCAAACTGGGCTATCGTTGTAGTCTCATTCATACAAAACCTCCCCACTGCTACCTCTGTAAAAAAAATAGGACGAGAACAGGAGAACATACCTGGATCAGACAGACTAGAAGAGATGCCTCTAGTTTTATGTCAACCCAGCCTAAAGAAGGCTTTGAAGCTGCATCTTTGAAATATGCTGACCTATTACATTGCCTTAATATCTTGTGCAGGTCTGGACACAAGCCTCTTGCATGTTTATAGGACATAGCAGATTTATTATTATGATTATTATTGAACTGTAATTATATAGTGCCAACATATTATGCAGAGCTGTACATTAAATAAGGGTTTCAAATGACAGATAGAAACAATGACACAGGAGAAGGAGAGGACCCTGCCCAGAAGAGCTTACAATCTACGAGGCGGAGGAAAGTATCACACAATAGGAGAGGTATATGGAATGCTGGAAGTAGTATAGGAATATGGAAGTAGTGAGGGTTTAAGAGACAGAAGAAGACAGGTATGAGTTCGAAAAGATAGGTTTTAAGGGCTCTTTTAATTATGCAGAAAGTAGGAGGAAGCCTTATACAATGTGGCAGATCATTCCAGAGAGGCGGGGCAGGTCCAGAAAAGCCTTATAAAAACCAGTACTCGCTAGGTGCCAGTCCTCCACTCTAATGCCACACTCTTCACCTATATTATGCCCCCACTCAGCCTCGAGAGGCTAGTTGCATCTTCCCAGCACAAATGGTTGTCCCTAGGACCTCTATGTGCAAAAGATGGCATCTGACGAAGGACTGACAAAGGACCAGGAGCCCACAGATAATGCAGTACAAAGATTCCAGCAGAAAAAAGTCCAGAATACAGAGCCAGAGGTCAATCACAGGGAATCAGTCCAACACAAGGTATTCAAGGACAAAGACAAAGCAGAGTCGGGGTCACAGGCAAAAGGTCAATCCAGGCGGCATACTAAGGGTCAGCAAGAGGCAAAGCCAGCAACAGTACATCACACGACAAAAACACACCAGCAGCAAGTCATCCTAGCTTTACCCTACAACAGGCACTGGTGACTGTGAGCGGAGAGGCTATAACTAATCCGCTCTTAAATTCTCCTTCAGCTGTGCACAGCCTTAGCGTGTGTGCTGGGGATGCTGAAGTTACATTTCAGGCTGCACGGCTAAAGGGAAGCAGGAGATGCTGCTATTTCCTTGTTCTTCTTGCTTATATATATATATATATATATATATATATAGAGGTAGTCCCTGGGTTACATACCAGATAGGCACTGTAGATTTGTTCTTAAGTTGAATTTGTATGTAAGTCAGAACAGGTACATTATTCTAATAAATGCAATTAGAACAGATGTTTGTCTCAGCATAATATTAGGCAGCATGGTGTCAGTTCCTGTATAAAATCCTCACTGTGAGCTAATCACAAACAAAGCAAAAAACATCTTTATAGAGCCTAGACATTCCTTAACTTCTGGAGCAAGCTGTGCTTTGATATACAAAATGAAACAACTGCAGAGTTTGTCTTGGTCGTTAAAGAGTTACAAGAGGCTGCAGAAAGAGCTCAGTCTCCTAAGATCACTCACAACCTCAGCTGTGTTTAGCAAAAGATTTCTTGTGCAATTCATGCAAACCAGCAAACCAGCCCCCTCCCCCTTCAAGGCCCGTTCTGCACAGGAGTGATCAGGGAAGCTCAGTTTGTATCTAGGAGGTGTCTGTATGTCGGATGTCCTTAAGCAGGGGACTACCTGTGTGTATGTGTGTGTATATATATATATATATATATATATAAATATATATATATTAAAGTATATTTCTCACATTGTAATCATTTCCCCAATTAAACTCTACAAATGCAACTTACTATAAAAAAAATTAAAAGGTGTGTCTTTAAAAAAAGTAAAGTTATATTTCTGTTAAAATACTTTTGTTCCTGTCTTGGTTTTAGAGATTTACAGAGCTTGTACCGGGGAGTGGAACAGAGCACATCAATATTTTAACAGTTCACTTTTTCTTTTTGCAGAATCTGTTGATGATGTCTGCTTTGAACATTATGCTGTAGATTTGTAAAGAAAGCCAGCCAGAGGCAAGTCTGTATCCCAAAAGAGGGGTTTCATGTGGTTGAGAGAAAATGATTTTGAAATATTTCTTCTGCAAGACAAGTTAGGGAATAGGCTGCTGAGAATACCAGCTTGAAAGTGAACCGATACTTTGACTTTTTCTAGTAAAGTAACAGGCCCTCTTGATATAGAAGTTCTACCTTTCTCAGACCTCACTAACCCCTGCATCCATGTAATGGTAGGCGTGTGACTCTTCCACATTACTCCCAGAATAATCAGCGCTTATGCAGCCAATTGTCAGGAATATTTTTTTTTTTCAAATAGGGATAGGGGGAGATATTTAGCCACCTGCATACCTCAACCCAGACTAACCCGCAGCACGCTAGCGGCATTCTTATTGAGTCTCAGAGGCTGAACAACATAAAGGGGAAGAACAAATTTGCTTCAAACTACTTTTCATACACAGCTGCAGTTATAGCCTTTTACAACAAAAATGTATTCTATCTTTTGTACAAAGCATTGGTCAGACCACATCTGGAATATGCAGTGCAGTTTTGGGCACCAGTTCACAAAAAGGACATTGTGGAATTGTCCTTTCTTCCAGGTAAATGAAAGGAAGCAACTTTACCTATTTAGTATAATTTTTTTTTATTCTAGAGCTTGTTTACAATCTGAATGGGTCAAAGTTTTAACTGTAATTCCAATTTACCAATATTACATCTGAATTCACAGCACCAACACAACTCATTTATTATTTAGTCAACACCTGGCATGACTGAATGGCAGCTAAATGTGGCTCCAGCTACATTCCCAGCCACCAGAAACAAGAGAGATTTAGTTACCTGTTCTTGGGAATGGCTGAAAGTCTCTACATATTAGTTTACTTCTAGACACCAGTTGTGGAGAGGATTCCTAACCGGCGGGCAACTTCGTGGAAAAAGGTTTATTTTTTCCACAGTGAATCAGTAAGTGTGACATTTCCACTAAAGCCATGTGCTGTGAGATCTGCCTAGTGTATCTGTTTGCCCAACTGCAATGTTTAATAACTGTGACATTTAAAAACAACTGTTGTGAAAGTTTTCTTGTTCTAGTTTTAGATACAGTGGGGGAAACCTAGGTCCTCTGTCTGGTTTTAAATGCTCTTCTGTGTTCTCATTGTTGGGTTTTCATTATTAAACGTCATTACTAAATATTCCCCAGTAAAAAGTTAAAAAGCAATTACAATTCCCAATTCCACTGTTTTAAAAATAAGAAGTTTGGTTTGGGTTTTCATCTAATGCATCTCCTATACAATCTTTGATTGGCTTATGCAAGAATAATCATAAAACTAATGGTTAGAGGCCAAATATTGGCTCAGCTTACAACATGAAGGCTGATAACAAGTGCAATATAAATACAAAAATGTTTCCTTCTTTATCAAGAAAGCTTAGTGCAAAAACACATGTTGCATATATTATCCACGTGTACACCAAGTTGAGGCCATATCGAGCAATGATTTCAAATATACAGCAAGAGGATGCTGAAACTTGCATAGTGGCAAAACTGAACACGTGCTTTGGTCATGCTTGGCAGGGAAACAGGTTCACTTTATTTCTCTCATCCCTAACACTATATACCTACAGCTGCTTTGTTCAACTGCTAGTAAAAGCTACTTCACCAGTGGTTGGCATGATGCAGTTACATTTGGTTCCCCATAATTTTATTTCCATGCCATGGGTACTTTATATCTCTACCTGCAAGAGAAGAAGAGAAGCCATCCCAAAGCATTTGACTTGGAAGAGTAGTATAACTCCCAACAGGTAGGAGGTAAATTTGTTGAGCAGAATTTGGAATGTGGTGATATGTCTCCATTTGAGCCCCCGCTGCCTGCATATCATACGCCTGTCAGCACGCCTACACTGTATTGCAGTTTGGAATATACAACTCGGAGATCTAGAGGATAATTATGAACACCAGACTTCTACAATGTGTGTCAAATTTCTTTTTCTCCTCCTTCTCTGGCGACCACTCTTCAACCAACATTCTTTTACGCTCTCAATATATCACCTGAAGAAGCCTCGGTGAAACGAGTCGGACATTAGACTTTCTCTTCTTGGAATTAACTTAGGTAATTATATAATTGTAAAATGTAATTTTAATGGGGATGCATTAATATTATTGTTTGAAATGTATGTAAATATATGTTGACTACTAATTGTATACCTTCTTGGCATTTATTACAATTTTACTTTTGCTGATAAAAACACCAGCTTTCTCTGTTTCTTTAATTATTGATTTCTAGCCCCCAATATTACAAAACTAAAATGATAGTTTTATGAAGATTCAGCCTTTAAATTACTAGATGTCAGGTATTTCTTACCTAATATGTTAAAGTGTTTTGTGAATGGGTCCAGTCTGATTTCAGAAGTGCAAGTAAAGTGTCATGTTTTCCTAGTTGTCTGACCTTATTAACAAATGCTTGTGTAATGATTGTACTCTGAGACACTATCTGCTGTGTTTGCTGAGTTAGCCAAACAAAAAAATGGCAAAACATTATGAAATATACTGGTTGCTCTACAAATAATCTATTCACTACTTCCAGCTGGTATATTGATGTTTCGTGGAACTCTGTGGGATTTTTTCCAAAAAAAAAAAAAACGAATGAACTACAGCGATAGGATTTACATGTCTGTTGAAAGGCTAACATTTTGCTCAGGTCAAAGTACACATAAATTTTTTACTACATTTGCAAAGCTTGAATAAAGAAATTAAAAGAAGCAGAGAGTCAGGGCCAGGTCCTGGCCTATCGACCCATATCTTTTTTTTTTACTTTTTCCTTCTCTATACATATATATAAATATTTGCATATTTTTTTGTGAAAGTTAAATGATGTATATTGTCAATGTATGGTAAAACTTTTTGGGTTATTTTGTTCATTAATTTTTGCTTCACTCAAGAAGGAAAAATGTTATTTAATTTTATTAAAACTTTGACACATTTACCTTTCCTAATATGACTCACTTCATCCATGACTATTGGTCGACAGCTACCCTAAATTTGCTATTCATGTGTTGCAAGGGAAAGAAAAGTGGGTTCTATCTGTGAACAAGCAGGGTTAACAGACTGTCATCTCTGCACTTTGCTGCCTCAGTCACAGAATCTGCTCAGGCACAATACTGCCATGATTATATGACAAGTGGTCACCTTAGCATCCGTTATGGTTTATGCTTTTGAGGGCCATCAGAGGATGCCTCTGGCTTAGGAGGGCATCTTTGTCTTTATTACTAAAGGACATTGTCCCAGCACTGCAAATATAGAGAGCAGTGTCTTTGTGGTTTCTCCTCTGACCCCTCTGCATTGGAGAATACAATAGTGGTGTGGATGTCAGCAAGAGAAAACACTGAGAGTTGCAGTGCACACATGAGATCAATACTGTCTGCTTTCCTGTAGAGTTCACATAAAGATATGTACCAAACCCCACCGTGTTCCAGTGGCAAGGTCAGCTGTAAATATTCACCTACAAAACTGCACTTCTGCATGATTTTTAGCTTTGTTCAATGCTTAGATTGTAAGCTCTTCTGGGCAGGGTCCTCTCCTCCTCCTGTATCATTGTCTGTATCTGTCTGTCATCTGCAACCCCTATTTAATGTACAGCGCTGCGTAATACGTTGGTGCTAAATAAATCCTGTATAATAATAATAATATTAATAATAATGGCCAGACCTGGCACAGTGTTTATCTGCCCTGATCCTACCTGCCTGTATTACTACAATGTTATGGCCAAGAAGAATAATGCTGGTAGATGAAAACAGGGACCTAGCAAACTGGTATTTTTTTGGCCAGACCCCATATTTAGCTTGATGCATGTAGATATCTGGTATAGGACTGCAAACTTACAGAGCCTATAAACTCCATGTTGTTACCAGTGAGTATAGTCATTGCTATACTGCAGGGTCAGCATGGGTATGCCCAGTGTATTAATGCCAAAGCATTAGCTTTTGATCATTCAAATCAGGGTCCATTTTTACTATTTAATTTTTTCTTCATAGATCAGTCCTGCCCTGGTCCACCTAAAGCACTAAAAATTGGATTTTTAGCCACATTTATTTGGAGACTTATTTCAATCCTCCTTGGTCCAAATTTGTCTTTTTCCAGTGAGACCACGGAGAATAGGGAAAGGACTCTTACCTAGAGTGAAAACCCAAAACTCAAAGGTTCACTTGCCAACACCTACCCCACTATTTCCATTAATAAAACTAACATGCCAGGATCTTGCTGAAAAAAAATGTCTCAGAGCCCCTAACATAGCCAGCATCTGTATATTAGTTTGGCATTTCAACTGCTCCCAAACTATAATTTGATTGGACTGGTTGCCATTTTTCTGTTGTTTGCATGTTTTGAATATTGGTCCTTTACCAATGTACAACATTCAAATCAATCAAATCTGATCCTATTTTTACTATTTAATTTTTTTCCTCATAAGACCAGCATTGTCCTGGGCTACAAAAAGAGCACAATGAAGGGAGAGCAAATAGACTTCTGGAATGCTTCCACATTTGTTGGGAGGCCTACTTTATTTCCCATTAGCCCTAATTTGCCTTTTCCAGTGGGTCCAAGGAGAAGAGGAAGGGGATTCCTGCCTAGAGTAAAACTCTGGATAAAAGTTTTATTTAAAACAGTTGAAAGGATATAGAATAAGTTTTTGTATTGTAATTAAAAATTGATTAATCTGGTTGCCAATTTTTTTTGGTTTGCATTTTTTGAATATACAGTATATACATTTTCTTAATATTTAATATTAATATTTTATTAATATTATTATTAAACAGGATTTATATAGTGCCAACATATTATGCAGCACAGTACATTAAATAGGGGTTGTAAATGACAGATTAATACAAATAGTGACACAGGAGGAGAGGACCCTGCCCCAAAGAGCTTACAATCTAAGCATGGCATGGATCTGTCCTTTGCCTATGTTCTACATTCTAAAAGGTGTTCTTTTTTTCTTATCTCAAAAATTTGGAAGGCTATACAAACCTAAAAAAGTTCTAAAAGGCTAAATTAGCTTTGTATTAGTTTAAAAAAATAACACGGGATTAAAAATGCATACATTCTCCTTCCTGTGGTACAAAGATAGTTTGCTCAATGGAAACCTTATATACTTCTGCAAACACAGGCAAAGATAAGCTACCATTAAAAGGTCCATATATTGCACAAATATACAAATACCTGGAACAGCTCCGTCTAACCCTCACCTCTCACCAATCCAATGAGCAGAGAAATGTACAGGCTCTGTACTAGGAAATGAGAACAAGATCGGACTGGTTCTGCAGAGATAATGTACAAAAGGCTATGCGTGGTCATTCTTCTCGTTAACGTTCTCTTTTACATTTACACAGCTATATTATCAAATTATGTATTGTATAGGAGCAAACATCTTTTTTTCTTTTACCCTTGACGCAATATTCTTCAAGATTTATGCTAATGTTTAGGTTTTATGCGCTTAATGTCTTTCAGAATGTATTTGAGAACATTAGCCGCATACCTGAAGCTTAGGCAATTTTTTTCAGCTTACTTCAAGATTACCGTTGAAATTAATAGCAACTAATAAAGGTAACATATACTGTAAACTGCTTATTTAGTGTGGCTTATTCTGCCTATGACTTGTTTTGTCTTGATTGTTTACAAGGGAAAATTTTGGTAATTAGTGAGTAGGTGAGTAGAGATAGGTAGGTTCCCCAGACTGAGAGGAATATTACATATATAAAGAGATACTCTATCCACAAGGATAGACTGAATATTTGTCCAAAGTTAACCCTGAAGAGTATGTTCTGTCCTTCTGCCTGAAGACCAAATGGCATGACCAGATCCTCGAAAAAATGGCAGGAATAATCTATGCAAACTACACACCGAATTAAGGCACAATTTTATTAGCAGTATTAAAACAGCTCGTAGGACTCAAACCAAGGCCCAGACAGGAGTGCCATTGAACAGACAAACCTCACAACAAAAGCATGTGTAGTTTATGGACAAACTGTCCTATAGGTGTTATCACACAGCAAAGTTTTTGATGACTAGCATGACTTTAGAATTGACCTGTGTCATGAACCAGTTGGTGTTTGCAGAATAAAAAGGGTCATTTCAGACTACATTCTACCATAGGCTCAACCATGCTCGCAGTTGGATAGGAGCAGTTGGGAACCATTGTGTGCAGCTACGATAGATGTGGTTCCTAAAAGTTACAAATTGCTTGTGGCCATGCGGTTGCTTTACCTCCTCTGGAAGAAGAACCGCATTGCGTCCTAAACCGCACTCAAACTCACTTAGCCACATGATAAAATGGTTGTTAAACTTTGCGGTTGACAGCTTAGTAGATGGAGAGGGACAGCTGGCAATAGCTAACAGCTGCGGTTTTCAACTGCAAGTCCCAAAGGGGCCTAATTGAACCAGAGGGTTCCTTATACATGGGTGTTCATGATGGCTTAGGAATACTAAAATGCTGTTGTCAACCAGAGATTGCAGTATGAAGAGAAGTAAAGAGAGATCTTTACAGTGTTGAGGGTTTTATAGAATGCCATATTACATTTGGGGCAAGTTTAGTTCTTCATGCCTGCATTCTGTTTGACTTTTACTAATAACACAGCAAGAATAGGCTGATGAAAAGTCAACAGTCATCAAAAATCCTTTAACATTACTGTAACACCAAATGACATGATTCTTAAGTAATATGGGTGGGAGAAAGCAGTGGCATCACCAATAATATTATGAAATTTATATAATTATATAGTGCCAACATTTTACGCAGCGCTTTACAAAATCCATAGACATGTCACTAACTGTCCTTCAAAGGGGCTCACTGTGTAACATCACTAGGACTGGTGTCATCAAGTCTGATAATTCATGGTGTCATAGTGAGTTCAACGTTCCCAAAATCTATCCAATGACCCCACAGAATGGAACCAGAGCTGTTTTTACCATAATGACCCTCATGAGCCAGGGCTTAGGGCAGCAGCAGGATTAGAGGGGCTGCTTTTGTTTCCTTCTTTTCTTCTTTTGGCCCCATTTAGATGCTTGTGGCTAAATTGTGCAAAAGCACTGCAGTGGGAAGTTGCCAAGGGGTGCAGAGAATGTTGAGAGAACTCAATAAGCTCTTTATGGTTCAGGAAACATAAACCTATTGTTTCTTTATTTGCCTGAATCTCTGTACAGTGGAAAATTAACATTGCTAATACAGGAGATCCCATTCTTCTACTAGAGAGTAGTTTTTAACAAAGCTAAAAACAAAATGTTTGGCTACAGAGATAATTGAACTGTTAATCTGACTATTTCACAAGTATAAATTTATGTGGACCAGTCATCAGTATATCCTGGGGTTAGGAGCCTAAATGTAGATTGGATCCATATTATGGACTGGTAGCATTGCAAGTGATTGGAGTAGCATAGGTGAGACCAGTAAAAGTGCAGTTTAGGTGGCATATATTAATGAATGGTGACACCTGGCTGGCAACAGACAAAATTGGCAATTGCACTTGTAGGCACAATATACAAAATAAGTGCCTTGTGATTTCTTTCTCTGCCTGGCTTATACCATTGCAAGAGGCAAGGCAAAAAACTACAAAAGAAATAAAATTTGAAAGGGGTCCTAAATGCTTGATTTGCACAGGAGGCTAAAGGAGTGTGTGCCCAGTCCACTGTTGATTTGCATATTATATTATTATTATTGCATACTAATATATGCCAAGCTGCTGTTTGCCATTTTACTGGTTTCCTTGACTTTGCTTCTACAAGGACATGGTAATTTTATCACAGGCTGATATGATCCTGGATCAGAATGTTCATAGGTCTATCTATCAATGTTTAGTTTATTCTGTCAATAGCAACATTCAAACATTTACACGGTGCAAATTGCAATTCAACAGCTGAAAGAGGGAAAAAAGATAGATAAAATCATATTAAACAAAGATCTCACTTAATGGCTATATTGTTCAGAACACCCACGTAAAATACACATCGCGCCCAGCTTATTATTAATGATATCACATGAATGTTTCCATTGCTATTGTCTGAAATTAATTACTGCAGCATGCCTTTCAAAAGCGCTGGAAAAAGGTCTAATGCGGTGCCTGTCTGCCTTCCAATGATATGCACCAATGTGCCTATAATTAACCTAATGTTTATACATGTCACCAGCTCCAAATATCCTACTAATATTATCAGTGCATTGGAAATCAAAATTAAACATTGAAAAAGTAGCAGAAGGCCTAAATCCTTACAAGCAGTGGTTGGCATATAAATGTCGGGTTCAAAAGTCTCAAAAAAGAGCTGTTAGAACTACATATTGAATGTTTATATATATTTATGTATATATTTAATATATATTATTTGTATACTTTTTCCTAATGTATTTATTATGCCCAGGGTTATGTTTCTATAATAACTGTACAAGAAAAAAAATTAAAATCAATCAGCTTAAAAAGACAGTATATAATAAAAAAGCATAATTAAACTGACCCAAAGCTGTATTCCATTGTAAATCAGGTTCCCACTATAGTTCTCCAGGTGCAATGACTATTACTATGTCTTTGTAAAGCACATTTTCTCTAATAAAGCAGTGGCATGGTAATACCATACCTACAACCAGTTAATCAATCATGAAAGCTGTAAAGAGGGAATCATGGCCAAAATCACTAGGCATTTGGTGGGGATGGGGGGCAGCTTATAAACAGCTTCCACTCCATGGATCCAACTGCAGGCTCCATGCCAGACCTCCAACTTCAAGTGAGCATGTTGAAATTACCAGGTGGTTTTCTGTTTTTCCCCCACAGGTTCACATTTGCTTTAAAGAGGAACTAAACCTTCAAAATTTAAAAAAATGAATCCAGGCTGGTCATTTATCGCAAATAGGACATTGTCTGTATTTAATGCAATAAAATAACCCTACCTGCCTGATCTCAATTTTTAGTTGCACTCTCCAAGCTCTATTGCGGGCACAGCCATTTTCACCTGATCTTCCTGGAGTCATCTCGAATCATTTCCATTCATTCATTCCCAGCAGCCCCAGGAGATGCCATGATACCCAGTACATTCTGGCATCCTAAGAAGAAGATTGCGAACAAGCAGGTAAGTATGTAGATATCACCTGTCCCTTCTGCAATAGAAGTCCTGCCTGTTCTTAATTTTTGGAACTATAATTTTACTTTAAGGAAAGTTTGGGATGCAGGTCTAAAGATTCAAAGTGCAGCACCAACACTGTTTCTGTATATTTTATTTTCTGTTTTTAGTTTGCTTTATTTGGGTAATTTGTCTCTAGTTTACTATGAAAGCAGAAAACAGTACTATGAGGACACGTGCTATACACAATCATCTAATTAATAAATATTCACCGTAGGTGACCTAAGGCTGTATTGTCTGAAAACACAGTCATGCTCAAGCTTCATGATTGTGTGCAGAGACGTGCATATTAACATTCAACTTTAATGTGATATTTCAAACCATTAAAAACAATGGAGCCCATTTTAATGTAATATGAAGCTGCAGAGTCACAATTACACCTTTATAGTTTTTTTAAATGTTTTAGATATATGTTAAAGTGTATCTATACCCAGCATATTTTGTGTGGGGAAGAATTAGAACTAGCAAACTGGTTGGTTTTATTATAATTGGAGGCTCCATTTGAGAGATACTTTCACTTCTTGTCTAGTTAAAAATGTTTTCACACCGGGAAAGAAAGTGAAGAAAACTCTGTAGAAGCAACACATACAGAAATAAAAATGTTTAAGAATGCTGAACCACTATTTTTCTATACTGTTATTTCCCTAAACTCTTATTTCCCTAAAAGGTTTGCAAGGATAAAAAGAAAGGGCAACTCTTTCTAATGGAGCCTGAAATTGCAACAAAACTTGATGGGGTACTAAATTTTTCTAATTTTTTCCAAGACTATAAAAAATTCTTTACATATATCCTCTAGCCCAGTGGTCCTAAACCTTTTCAAGTTCATGGACCATTGAATCTATGGACTCCGGATCACCCATGCATCCAGAGACACAACCGACCGCCTTGAGCCTGCGATCCATACGGGAGACTCTGGCTGGCCAATGCTTTCTCCTGATTCCGCTGATGGGTGCACTAGCCAGAGCCACAGCCCTCTCTCACAGCCCACCTGTCAGATGGCCGCAGGCCACTAGTGGGCCGTGGACTGGAGGTTGCGGACCTTTGCCCTAGCCAACAACAAGGCTAATGGAACAGCAGTTCTTACGCAGAGTCACATTCACATAATACTTCTTGGGAGCACAAAGTTGATTCTTTTTCAAAGTAATTCCTAGATATAAGTAATGTTTCTAGACTTCCCCTATAATAATATTAATATAAGAATGGTATATCTTTAATAATGCCTTGTTGATATTAAAAGAACCATTACAACAAACTTTCATAACAATAATCACATATATTCCTTTTATTTTTGCAATAAATACTGATGTAAATATATGCAAAAAAATATATATACTTATTCCCATGACTCATGCAATGAACTTGCAATGCCAGATCAAAGCCTTTTATTTTTACAGCTTGGATCGTGACTGTGTCTATAAATTCAGTCTGTTTAATTAATCCGACACTGTAATGATTACATAACAGCAATCTGCTGTGTTGATATCATACCCTATTTGCTTGGCGAGGAATCTGTCAAAGGGACATCTCATGATCAACGCTCATACAAACATGTGCACACACGTGACATTGGTAATAATTGGGTGTGTGTTAAATGTTACCAGGTGTTTAATAAACAGTTTGGAGAACTAAACACAGATAGTTTATATGAAACAGAGCAAACATGCACCACTCTTCTCTACATCACCATCCTAGCCAGAAACTTTCATAATCTTGGGGTTTGAGTCAATTTAAAGAACAGTATTAAAAGTTGCATAGTCTCTGCACGTTCAGTGTGTTGTTTCACACCGGGCTCCCAAGCTTGATTCCATATGCACTAGGAAGCACCAAGAGGTTACTTTGACCCTACACCAACACAGAAGGTCCACTTCTTGCACCTTTATGAAAGTCTACTGATTGTTGTTTTAGTTCTGACTTTGGCCCTAATTTGGTCAGTTGTTTGTTTCAAGTGCTTTGATGGCCAGGCTACAACATTCACTGTTACCAATTGCTTAGACCTAAAAGCCCCAATATGGAGTGAACATGCAGAAATATCTATACACTTTTGTGTAATAAAAAATATATACTCTTCAACTCTCCCTTCCCATGCTTTGGAATAAAGGCCTAATGTAACATCAGACAGAATTCATTGTATAGGAAGGGATCATAAGTAAGAATGGCATTGACAAAGATCAAGGAATTGAAATACCAAAGGAATATAATTCACTTGTACACTTCACTTGTACACTTCACTTCATATACAAACCATACAAATATACATATACAAAATATTTTTTTTTTACATTTCACAACCGATTGTGTATCCTTTGCAAAGTGAATTTTCCCACAATAACTAAGTTTAGTGAAGTATCCTTTGGTAGGTCATAGTTTACCTTGGTAAGTGAACAGCCTAAATCCGCTTAAATAAGCTCAGAAAAATCACAGTATGCACAAGTTTATTGACCTATGGAAGATTTGGGACTGCATTTTTGCAATTAGGTGTTAAAGAATTCTCCTGAGACATGCTGGGTTTAATTCCACTTTATGGTTTGCATCCTTTGGAGTTCATGTGTTGTAAAAAAGGATCTATGCTGAAAGATAATGGATGCTATCATTACTTAAAGATTGCAAAATTCCTATTACTGAACTGATTCTCAAGGAGGCTGATTGCCTGGATAATAATCTGATCTTGATTTTGGTTTTAGTAGTTGTGGTCACACACCAGAAACAAGCATACACCTAAGCGTCTGACACCACCCAACTGGACAGCTCAATAAAAAAAATTCATGGTACTTCTGAGTATGGAGGAACAAATAGCTCACTCCATGTATCAGCCTTATTCCATGGTGACCGGTCCAATGTTGTCATATGTGGGGGCAGAGAAAGTCTTTACCCTTATGTACGTTTTTCACAGCTAAAGAACAATGGATGAAAATTAAGTTGGGCATGTGTGACAGGGTTCATTAATGAGTGCCAAACACAAGGTTGGTTCATTGCTGTCTGTATGATCTCAATGGTTACAAATTACCGAGTAGAATATTTATTTTTTACAAGGGGCAAGCTGATCATCTTTATGTAGATCCTTCAACAAGCCTAACCAAACCTTTATTAAACACATAGGAGGCTTTGAGAATTAAGCCAAGACTTGTTTCCAGCACAAAAAATGTAGTACACAAAATAAATAAAAAGGAGGTGCAAGTCTGATATTAAATCCTTGGTCCTGATTTAATAAAAGTCTCCAAGGCTGGAGAGGATGCACTTTCATCAGTGAAGCTGGGTGATCCAGAAAGCTGAAATGGATCTGGTCCAGGATTTCAAACAATTGCTAGCAAACAGCGAATTACTTTAAAGAAATCCATTCCAGGTTTGCTGGATCACCCAGCTTCACTGATGAAAGTGTATCCTCTCCAGCCTTCCAGAGCTTCAAAAAATCAGGCCCCGTGTCCTTGCCAAAGCTGGTAAACAACCACTCATCGGGCTGTCATGTAATATAAAGAGATCTATTTATAAAGCAGTAAATCTGACATTCACTGAAATACTTCCTGCTGGAAAATCTTCCAGGTTCATGTGTTTCAATTGCAATAACCTATTTCCCGCCAGGGAATTTGTCAGTGAATGTCAGATTTTCAGCTTAATAAATAGACCCAAAGAACACAAAGTGTTTGTTTTATTTATTAATTGTATCTTTACAATAATTTTTGCAATAATACCATGCAGAAGTTTAATGTTTGTTGTTAGCTTTGTTATATACCTGTTAACACTAAAACTATTTCTTTTTGTTTTCTCAAACTTTACAGGATGTTTTGACCAAGCTTTCATTACTTACATCACAATGGAAAATACTCTAACATTGGCTGGGTATAAAAAATAAATAAATCTTCAATATAAAAGAGTCACTGAAAACAATATTTACCCCATGATACATCTTTTTGTGTCATGTGAATTCCTGACAATACCCAATTCCACCAGAATGTATCCAAAGGCCTTCTTTAAAATCAGAGAAAAATGTGTACAAAATAACCAATAGAAATACATTTATTTATTCTGGGTATACAGGTGATCTGGAATGAAGCCAAGGCATGGCAGGGTCACATGACCTATGTGTTTACATTCTGTAATGTGATTCAGGTAACGTCTACCCTTCTGAAGGTGTGTTGTTGTCTGAAAACACATTTCTGGACATCAGTGGGAAAAAGTACACAAAATATTCAAATTCCGAACATGTCATTCATGTGATTGTCTTCTCTTGCTTCCTAAACACAGAATTTCATGTCAACAGTCATCCCTTAACGCAGCAAAATTTAAATAAAATTTCAACTTCCTTCTTAGGCCTGCTCTCTGCTTGGCTCAACTGTTCTATACGTATTCTTACACAGAGCGTCTATGTTAAGTTTATATGTTATGCTCAGTATCTTAGTATAAGTACTCTACATACTTAAGTTTAAACCCAGACTTTATTGGGAGGTTTTTTATAAACCCAGAATATAATGTTTTAAAATTAACACACCATGGATTCATTTATTCACGTTAATTTTATTGTCAATTATGTTACTGTTTTGAATGGTAATATTACTGTTTTTGAAATATGCGCCATGTTACTATCGTGAAGGAGTTTGAACGTTCTCCCCGTGTTTGTGTGGGTTTCCTTTGGGCACTCCCGTTTCCTCCCACATCCCAAAACTATGCAGTTAGGTTACTGAGCATCCCCTCAATGACATATGACTATGGTGGGACATTATATTTTGAGTCATTTAAGAGACAGTGAGTAATATGACTATGTACTTTGTAAAGCGCTATATATGTCAGTGCTATATAAACAATACAAGCTCTAGGTTTATACTTCAATGTAGTTTTCTTCGTTTTTTTTCAGGTAAAAGTAGGTACCTTAGTACTTATCTTTGGATCAGTTTATATTCATATATATATGGTACTTTATATATAAGGCCCCATGTTAGCATAACTTTAAAAAATGACTATATTTCTTTCTGAAAATACTAATAATATCTAGGTCTAATCGTTTGGACTGTCAGCATGCTATGATAGGGGTAAAAGTAAAGCCTCTACAGCCAGAATCTCCACAGCCATGTATATGTATATATATGTATATATATAGAAATATATACATATATATATAAATATATATATATATATATATATATACTAGGAACTATTATTCTCTGAGCCTAGTTTAAGACATGCCTTCATTCAGTATCCAAGAGGTATACACCATTTGCTTTGTTTCAGCGTAGAAATCACCATTACATTTTTGTAATAGGTCATAGTCATAGATCAAGCATGATATGCCATTATCACACATTGATTGACCATCACAGAGTCCAGTCCTTAACCCCACTGAGAAGACCTTACACAGTGATCTTACTCTCACATCATCAATACAAGGGGCCTGATTTAATAAAGCTCTCCAAGGCTCCAAGGAGAGAATAAACTTTCATCAGTGAAGCTAGGTGATCATGCAAACCAGGAATGGATTTCTTCAATGTCATTTGCTATTTGCTAGCAAATGCTTTGAATCTTGGACCAGGTCCAGCCCAGGTTTGTTGGATCACCCAGCTTCACTGGTGAAAGTGTATCCTCTCCAGCCTTGGAGCGCTTTATTAAATCAGGGCCAAGATCTTGGTGAAAAAGTAACAACTCTTGATGGAAATATATGTTGTGACATTGCATAAGCTTATGGAAATGATACCCCAATAATAGGTTAATGAGTCAATTAAGCCAATCTTCTGCATAAGCTCGGTGCTGACTAACCTACAGTAAAACCTGGTGACCCAGAATCATGATTGCTTTCCTTTAAATGACTCACTTTCTGTTTTGAACTACTCATGCTTTCATCTGTTCCTGAACTTTAACTTTAATGATTCACTTGTCTACTGATTCAACTTTTTTTGCTAATTGTTGTTGACCTTGGTCTGTATTCTTAAACATGCACTTACCTACTATTCCATTTTTTATATCTGTCTACCTGTTGCTGACCTTGTTTTATATTCTCCTCCATGCACCTGTCCACTATTCCTTTTCTATTTCTGCCTACCTGGCCCTGATTCTAGTTCCTTGTTGCTTGCCTTGTACTAGCCCAGCTCAATTCATCTGACTCTGTGCACTTATCAAAGCTGTTTCTTTGTTGCTGATAGTTGTTGTATGCTTCAGTGCTCCCTAGTTCCGGTCACCAGGTTTACCATAGGTAATCATGCCCCATTGTGCTCCTATGCCACCTGTCAGGTCTGGTAGGATTTCTGGGCTGGAGGTGTAAGAGGCTATCCTCATCACATGACTGTAATTTGTAAAAAAAAAAAAAAGTAATACACAAACTTTTTTTTGTTTTTCAATACCTGTCTAAAGTTGAGCTTTAACAGCCACGCAGGACAGCAAAAACATAAAACACCTTGCTGGACTACTTATATTATAAAATATGTGTGCTCTGTTTTATAGTTAGGTTCCCACACAGCACTTTTGTGGCTCAATTTACCTCTCTGCTTCAATGTAACACCATTTGCCAATATATTTAGAATGTGATCAGGAAAGTGAAAAGTACTTTCTTTTTTATGTTACAACAAACATACAATAATGGGGCTATATTTCCTGAATATTAAAGTAGAATAGGGAATATCTATATCAAGTTCCATATAGAAAACAAGCCCAGGCTCAAAAGATATATAGATTCTACATTGGAATCATTAGTTTGTTGTCTAACCCAGCCCTAATAAAACCTTCTTAATCTATCCCAGTCTATATTTAATCTTGGCTTCCCTTTGATTCGTTAATGTATTTTCTCTAGAGCTTTAGGCTAAATCAAATAACTTGCCTGTTTGTTCACGTAAATTACATTTGTTGATACAAGACATCAAGATTTTAGTTTTCAATTTAGAAAAAAAAAAATCAATCCCCCAGGTGCAGAAATTGAACTTACGCTATAGTTTAAGAAAGATTGCTATATAAAAAGGAGGAAAATTGCATCGGCTGTATCGAAATAAATATCCAAAAGTGAAGCACAAAATAGCCATCAAACATAAAATATGAGGGGAGTCAGAGTTCAATGTTGAGGCAAGGGTTATAAACTACAAGTGCGCAGACATAGACAGAAATCCACAGATGTGCCAGGAAGGTTATGATGTCATTTAATTATTAACAATAAAAAAGTTGGGAACCTGACAAGAGAACACTTTTTCTTGGAACGTAGATTTACAGTGGTCAGGCTTTTAGGATTCAAGATGTTGCCTGGGACTTTATTTAGCAATACAAAATCCTAAAGCTTTTCCAAGGGGTGATTTGTTCTCCTGGAGGCTGCAGAAAGACAACCTCTGCCACCCAAAGGAACCCCCTTAGATAAGATCACCGAACAGGACATTTTCTTGTTTTTCTAGTCCTAACCAGCCTTACCTTTTTATATGAATATATACATTAACTCAGTGTTTCTCAATCTTTTTAACATGGGGAACCCTTCGAAAAAACTTTCTGGTCTTCAGGGAACCCCTGCTATTATTACTATGTCCACAGCTCATAGTACATTAGTGTGGTGGTCAATGGGAACAATAGCTCCTACAATGTTGCCCATTGGGAAGAATGTCACCCAAAAAGATTGGTATCTGTTAAACTGACCTGGGAGTGACAAATTGCTTATTGTTCAAGGAACCCCTGGAGGAACCCTAGTTGAGAAACACTTAATAACGTATGAGGGGAGTGCTTTGTGATAACATTGTTCACTGCTCCATAGTGAAAAGCTTCCTGAGAATAAATCGGGCTTTATTCACGAGTAATTGACAAAACAAATTGACATTATTTATTACTATCAGTTTCTGTATTTGAAAATGGTTTATCTAAACCCAAAATATTTTTTGGTGAGGAAGTATTACAGAACTCTAGTCAATTTTTTATTATTGTAATGCAAAAAGGTCCCCGATACATTTACAAGATAGGCAACAAAAAATGTATTCTGTTTGAACTACTTAGGTCACAAACAGAGTTCCAGTGTTTTTGCCAATGTCTTGCTTCAGTGCCCTCCATCCATTTTACAACTTTGTGTACCCCATTTTTCCAATGCCCGTATAATGCACTATACTGTATTTTAGTCTTTTACTGTGCCCCAAATTTCCAGTTCCCTCTACCGTGTGCTGCTGTAATATGTTCTCCTGGTTTGTAATATTCTAACACTGACATACTCAGGAATCACACTCGTAACTGAAACTGGGAAACTGAACTGACTGCTGACAGATATATTGGGGTAGAGGAAATCCCTGTGACCTGTTCTGTTCTTTTGATGCTCTACAAGGTACCAGTGATGCAACACATTTGACAAAGTGTACTGAGCTGGCAATGACACACTCCACTTATTGTGCGTTACTGTTTATTGTGTTTATGTGATCTACATCATGCCATCTGTGTCCCATTTGGGAAGATTTCCTCTCACTCCTGTCCTAAGGACACAGTGGAAAGTGAGGGTAAATCTTCCTAAAATGAGGAGAAATCACACTTTTGACAATTATCACCATAACAGATGTCTACGTGTATGATTTGCCCTCATCTCCAATTTTGGTGACAACTCTAAACTGTTAGAGCTCTCCTCTTCTTCTCCTCCAGGTCACTAGGTCTTAATCCTCTAAACCGAGTAATTAATATTATTCTGGCAAAGTATGGAATCCTTTACTCCGCTCCAAAACAACAAAAACATTCAGATAATTTTAATGCTAAAAATGTGTGCATGATTATGGTAAAACATGAAACAGAAAATAAGTAAAATAAATGTAAAAAAAAACATTTAAATACCAATAATAACCCAAAAGTGCACTACCTGTATCTTTTTCCTCCCCCCTTTAAAGGAAACCTTTTTACTAAAATACAAAATCTGCTTTCATGGCAACTTCTGATAACTGATCACAAATATTATTTGACCTCCTTAGCATTAACCCTAAGCATTATCCCAGGCTTATGGTTCTATGTAAAACGGAGTAACCCTGCCCCTGTAACACCTGGGGCTAAATACTAATGAGGCTCCATTTCAGGATGAAAGTGAAGGGACAATTTGCAAACTTTTCAGTGCTGATTTAGCCAGCTTGTTGTGAACCTTGAAGTGCTATGAGCACAAGTATATTATACCCCTGATGTCTCCATAAAGAAGACCTGCTTTTTTGTGATATCAATACAGTAAAGAAAGATAATAATGATTTTTAAAAACCTAATAAAATAAATGACAAAAGAAGATAAAAGGCCCAGCCCATACACATATTTGCATACCTATGAACTTGGGATGCTCATAGTTAATCAACAATGCTGTAACTCATATCTGGTATTGCTGTGCACACCACAAAGTGTATAAAAGAAAGAAAATGGAATAAAATAAGTTTATAAAAAATCTTGCCCCCATCACACATAAGAATGCACATGTATGGTGTGCATGCATGTATAACCAACACATTAGGTATTGTTGTGCACAAACTGGAGTGTGAGGAATAATTCTAATTATTTATGATTATCTATAAACTCATGAGTTGTTTTTTGATGGTTCCAAACTAATGAACCATTAAAGAGGTTTTAGGGCTCAACATATCTATGGTATTTTTTTACTCAACACAGTCCCATTATTTAGTTTTAAAAAATGTAAATTATATTGTGTTTAATTGAGCTCTTAATTGAAAATATCAATTTGAAAAACAGTTATTTTTAACAATTAAAAAAATTGTAGCAGAAATGATAAAATGTTTTGAGGCCTAAAATAAGCATTATATGCAACACATTTAAAAAGCAATGAAATGCAGTTTTTTTGCATTTTTTTCTAGGGAGAAATGTTATGATAAAGAGGTTAAACATAAACATACAAAATATTTATCTACCATGGGCTTACCTAGGAAAAGGTGACTAGGTCCACTAGCAGGATCCTGGAAAACCTAAGAATACCAAATTCTGCAATAAATATGCAAGAGACTCTAGTTCAGAGGTCACCGGATTCCCAACTCCTTCTGTCCACCAACCACTCATTTAACCAATACAACACAACCAAGCCTATGTTTGGGAGGAAACTGGAATATCCATTTTTTATGTAACTATCTAAACTTTTAACCACAATTATACATATATACTTACCATACATTTACGATACGTTAAATATATAAATAAAGTCACCAGGTTGTAGATCCCAGAGGGCGTTATAGGCAAACATACCCAACTTTTGGGATCTGCGATAGACTGATATTTATGTCTCCCAGGGCACTAGACCACCTTAGGGGCTGATATCAATTATCTGCATACCCACATTTCACATGTACGTATGTTCTGCATTTACATATTCCAGGTACAGCTTTCCCTCCATCAAGGAGAACAGTGATCGGCAAAAGTTACATCACCAAATCTCACTCCAAATCTGGTGTGTCTAGCATTCACAGACACCAATGTCTAAGATCTCACACTACAAATATACAAACATTAGGAGTGCACCCTTGCAATTTTTGTACAATCATAATTTTAAGACTTCCATCACAACATAGCAAATTTCCTGTTTTTGAGTCCATTTCAAAGGGAGTAACATTTATAAAGGACCACATAGTTTTAATGCAAAATGGTGTTCTAACCAGACTGCAAAGTTAAACATTCAGAAAATTAAATTTATTTGCTAGTTAAAATAGTCTCAAATGAGATTCCTACGGTGCATATAAAAGTAATAGAGCGGACATGGTGAATAGTGATTGCCCTCTTTCATCATCTCCATGTTTATCATTACTGCATGCAATCAATGGTGTCATCAGTTTGGTGAAATATCAGAGTATAGTTTTCTTCTTCAATATCCCACACTACAGGATGCTTTAATAAAGTCAATGAATGAAGAACGGTGTTATTATCGTTTGCTGTATTGGAATGTAAAACGACTTTAGTATTGATTTTCATAGACAGGCCCCGGTCGCCCTAATTAGATATTCAGAAAAGGTGCAGCTTGCAATATTAGGCTTTGTTAAGAAGGAAATACAGTAAATCGTGATGATGGGAATAAAATCAGCTGTCACTGCAATTCTCAAATAATTAACAGTGCTATAGAAAAGCCATGTCTCTAATGACTGTTCAGATTCCGAATATAGATTGGTTCATTATAAGTTCATTGCCTTTATCACATTTGAAGAACAATAACTACATATAAGACTATTTTCTGTTTCTAGACAACAGTGTTGGGTAGGTTCTTAATGCAAATCCATGGGTACTTTATACTGTGAGATAACACTACAGCTTTATGGTCATTTTAGACTTGCAGTTGATCTCAATATTCTACTTTAGAATAAACCGCTCTCCCAACAGTTGAATGGGAGCAGTTGCAAACAATTTTGTGCATGTTGCAGTTGCAGTTTTGCTTGATTCCTGCGTGGTTCCTGGAAACGACAACTAGGTTCTGGAAGCCCAGGTACTTTTCCACCTCCGAAAGAAGAAATGCACCTCGGCCTCAGGTAACAACAAAATGGTTGTCTAACTCTGCACAGTAATGGACGAGAGGCAGCTGGAAGCAGATAACAGTGGGGTTTTCAAATGCAAGTCTGAAAGGGGCCTTAGGAATCTTCATGCATGGTTTTTCTTATTTCCAGTGCTTATCAGGAGCCCAAAAACCAAGGAGGTTCTGTTGTACAAATGGCAGCAGTCCCTTGCATGGATCAGCTGTGACTTTCCAATTCCAGCTGTTCTTTCATAGCTACAAGTGAGTTTTACAATGATTACAAGAGCACTGTGGTTGCAAAAAAAGAAGTTTCCTGATTTTGATTTTAGATATCTATAAGTTAGTTCATATTGGCAATAAATTTATTGTGTGGGCATTGTGGGTTATTTGCATGGGTATGGTGCATAGCATTTCATTTATGAATGTCGTAGAGATCTAGTGATAGTTCATGTAGTGGCAAGTGCAAAGTGTGCACCTGCACAAGGGCCCCGGACCCTCCTCACATGGGTGATGTGTCTCTGCCCATCTCAATGAGATCAGTTGGGAGAGCAGACAAGAGGCTCTGTAGGCCCTTCTTTCCGCACTGTGTTTTAAATGATACTTGCTGTGACTGAAGGCACAGAGAGGAATAGTGTGCAGTAAAGGAGCCTGTGTGTGCTGTGGAAGAGTTTGAGCAGTTGTGCCCTGGGATAACCGGCACTGAGAGGGGGCCAAGTCAGATCTGCACAGGGACCCACTGATGGCTATGTCCACCACTGATTTCACGAGTGTTCCTAATTTTAGAAGAAGAAAGGTTGAAAAGTAGAAAAAAATGAAAATGAAGATTTATGTTATGGGATGATAGAAATAGGTAAAAATATATGACAGGCCAAGATTATTGTGGATGGCTTGAATATAGATTATGGCCTCTTGCAACCAGCATGTGGACCCACCATGGCACTGTAATATGTAGGGGTTTTGGCATTTTCACAGATTTTACACTGTATGTTTAGATTTCCTAGAAATATTAACCTAATGTTTCTAATGTATCTCAAATGCTAATACATCCACTGATGATGATGATGGGAAGCACATGAATTTCAGAGGAAACACTATTTATAAATAGTTTTTTTTTTTTTTTTTTTGCTGCATCATGACTTTAGAATGTGTAGCATTAAGATTCTATCTGAGCCTCTGCCGCACTATTGTGTGCTGCAGTGTAATTCAGGTTAGTGGAAAATTACCAGCTAACTGTGTGTGACTCCTCATACTAGAAATTCTGCTTTTGTCGTCACATTACCAAACTGATTTCACCTCTCCGTATAGACAGAGTACTACATAGCCAGCATTCCGGATACATCTTTGTAAAAATGCTGGCTTTGTCAAGGTCCCCCTCTGCCTTCCTGTTAAATAAGAATGTGTACTGTTTACTGTAAAGAAATGTGATTCCAACAATGGCATGCTTTGTTTTTGGATAATAACCATTGTTTGAACTCCTTACCTTTCATATTGCCAAAAGCAAGTGGTCAGGAATATCACTAAACAGTAATTGTGTAAATCTCATAAAATATGGTGGGACAATGGAGCTAAATTTAACCTAAGCCGCATACACACGTGCAATAATAGTCGTTGGAAAGGATCTTTCACGATCCTTTCCAACGACTACTATTGCACGATGCATGAACCATGCTGTACATACACCACCGCTCTGCTCTATGCAGAGGGGATAGCGACGAAGCAGCACCACACTGTGCGCTCTCTTTCCCTTCCCTTGCATTGTCCATGGATCCCCCAGGACGGTCGTTCGGATGATGGACGACTGGCGCTGTACATAGGCCAGACTATCGCCCGATATCGGCCCTGAGCTGATTATGGGGCGAGAACCATTAGACGTGTGTACGTAGCTTTATGGGATTTTCATAATATGATCATAAATTCTTGGGTCATCAGGTTCTATTGTTAATAAATGAAACCTGTAATGAGGGAACTTTTAGGCTGCCACAACTAATCTTTAATTCTAAAAGTTCCAGTTTTCTGGTTTTTATGCTGATTTAGGGGCTTTAGTTTCAGCTACACAGATCAAGAGTTCCTGTTTCTCTTTGACATCATTTGCTGCCTGCTTGTTTCTGATCAATGAAGTATTAAAGCCAGGAACAGCATTTTTTAAGAAGGGCAATAATGGCAGTTTGCATGTTCAGTACAGGTGTAATTGATGGTCCTATTTCACCTCCACTTTTATGACAGTTTTTGGAAAGTTCCAATAGATTGAATCACCCATCAGCTGTTCAGATCTACTGAAGACTTTGAATCTGTGTTCCCTGCACAAACATTTTGCCAAGGCCAATGGTTTATCTGATTCAGTAACCTGGCATAAAAAGCAGAGCAGTTTGCCAACCTGGATTGCTCAAGTGAGCATATTGTGTTTTCTTTTTACATATTTGGTACAACATTATTGCCATGTTTGTTATAAAGTACTTAATATGGGACATTCAAATTAATTTTAGGGCCCTTATACTTGCAATGAAAACCCGTGCAGCTTGCCACTTCCAGGCACATAGCAAACTGCTGTTATATGCCCAGGAGTAAACACATCCGCACACAGTTGCAATTGTGTCTACAGTGCAGTTCTTGCACCAAAGAAGGAAAGGCAATCAAGCGCCAAAAGCAACTTATTACTTTCAATCTGGATATGCAGTCATATCCACAAAGTTGTTCCAAACCACTTCTATTCACTAAAATGGGACTGTGGTTGAGCCTACGGCAGAATGTGGTGGTGAGCTGCAGGACTGTATTGGGCCTTACATGTTTGTTTTTTCAGGTTTTTATTTTATATCTATAGCAAGGGAGATTTGTAGATGAACAACTACAGAATATTCGGTTGCAGAATCAAACTGAGTAATGTATTTAAATGTATGTCTAGCCAACGCTTCTATGATTTAAGCCCCTCTTGTTTTCTGTAAGCAGGGCTGATACTATGTGACTTTAGAGTTGTGTTGTCAAAATAAGTGGTATAACCAACAGAAGGATGAAAGCAGTTTGTTTGTTTTTTGCCACATTGACAGTCATATAGGACTAAGCCATGGGCAGATGTGCATGATTCCAGAGGTGTACAAAATACTTGTGGTGCAGGATGTGTGAAAACAAGCTTAAGTTATTGAGGTTAGTAAACACATAGTTAAGATGAGTGTTAAAAGTTAAAAGTCAGGCTTTCCCTTCACTTTGTCCTGTCCTGATAACAATGTCTTTACCATACAAAAGGTAAGTGAAAAACATTGGGGCCATCAACAACTGTCAAGATACAGACAGTATAATGTTTGTAATAGGGTTTGCCTAATTCCTAAAGGGATTTAGGCAATTCATTTCAATTATCACCCTGCAAGGGATAATTCATTTACCTTGTGAATGTGGGCTTAGTTCACTTTGCAAAGAATACCCAATCACATGAACATCTTTAAAAATAAATGCTTAGATTGGATGGCTGAAGTCAGTAGAGTTTTACCTAAAGCTACCTACACACTTCCAATTATTATCGTGGGAAAACGAACGGCGAACGTTCTTGCACGATATATATGAACGATCGTATAGCACCGATCCTGCACATAGAGCAAACGACACGATCGTTCCTAGATATTGTACACACAATAGATACGATCGTTTCAGCGATAGAGGAACTATGTGCACGACAGGAAAGTGAACGGACGTTCGTTCATCACGCATGCTCTGAACATGGACGATCAACGAACGACCGTACACACGAACGATGTTCAACGATCGTCGTCCAATCCGATCCGTCGGTCCGGTCGTTCGTTTCCAGCGACTTTCCTCGTTCGTCGGCGTCGTTGGTTACTTTTTTACGAACGATTTTTTGCCCAATCGATCGTTCGTCGTTCGATTGGAACGATAAAAATTGGAAGTGTGTACGCACCTTAACTCTACCTAAGCTATTGTTTTAGTATATCATCACAAGCATCAGCCATTGTTTATACTTACATTGTGTAAAGAAGCAGTAAAGCACAATCATAGCACTACAAACCTGGTAGAAAAAACAGTGCTGAACAAATACAGCTACTCCTACATATAAAATTACAAATAATGCTTCGAAAATGTTTACTCTCAACCGTTTTCTCTCTAAAATCTATTTTATCTTACCATACAAAAAAGGATAACATGTGAAATCTAGAAAAAAACTTTTTCAATACTCTTGTTTACTAAGCAGTCTGAAGTTTAAGTGCAGGGAATGAGCACAGTTCTGAAAACTGCCTAGTAATTCATCGGTTGACTGCTTCAAGGAAAGAGTAATAAGTGATTTAGTCAATTCTGCATGGCTATATAGTCAAACGATCCACTGCAGAAACCTGAGCGCTCCAGTACACGCAGGATAACTCGCTCCTTAGAGTGAGAACAATATTGTAGATGCTTTTAGTAAAAGAGTTACTAAAATATTCTATACGTCTGCAGAGTGGAAAATTACTAATATGTAAACACACCGATGTACTTTCCCTGTTAAACTAGGCCCAGCCCATATCTTTCCGACCTGTGTATCTTTACTCATATTAAAGCCCATATATATATATATATATATATATATATAAATTCTGGGGTCCTGGGGAGCATGAATGAATGCACGATCTACAGCTTATAGTACAATTTGGTTTTTTATGAGTTATAAGTATAATAAAAAATAAGTAAAGTAGAATCCACAAAATCAGTACCAAATCTGGGATTATTGATGTGCAAATACTTACAGGAAGTTTCTCCTATTTTTTCTTTCTTTTTACCTAATCTATATACTAATGAACAGACTACAAAAATGTAATTTGCTTTACATACGTAGTTTTAGAGCCAGAGGAATTATCACTGTCTCTGGTCATGGCTAGTAGGAGGGGGTGACAGGGTGTTGTACATATCTTCCTGATAAAAATCTTTACCCACATTTTATACTAAGTCTCTGTGTGCAAAAGAACTGATATCACAAATGAAAGTTCAGCTGGGCAAAGAAAAGGATGATGATGCTGGATGTCCATATGTCTGGAAATGAGTAATTTATCTGACTTGTTGCAGTTTCTAATGCGCACTGGGACAAACTGATTGTGTACAGTGCAATCAGCTTAAGCAATTTCAGCACAGGAGAGGAGCCTGTACAACTGTGTAAGAAGCTAAGGAGTTCAGCTTTAATACTGGGTCATGCTCACTGAGAAAACCTGGATATTTGAAAGTTTCTATTAATCTTATGAATAAAAAAAAAGAAAAAATGATGATTCTTTTCTTTTTCTAGACAACGTTTGGATTTCAGGGGATGATGTGTGAGCCTCACATTCCAGCCTCATTCGTTCCCACTGCTGGTAAAATGTACCTTACAGCTGAAGTCCGGGCACAAAAGCACTGATTTAAATATATCTTTCAATAGAAAATACATCATCACTGAGTTCCACATAACTCATACACTGAGCGGAGGTCCAGAAGGTCTTACCACTACAGGAAGACACAACACCATGCACACGGAGAGATCAGAAGTGGCCGGTCTATATTACAGAAAACTGATGCAGAAAGGAAACAATGCTGCACTACGACACAGGAACAAATACAGGTACTCCCTGAGTTAAGGACATCCAACATACAGATGGCTGCTAGATACAACAGGCTTCCCTGCTCCTTTGTGTGCAGGACAGAGGCTTGATACGGGGGTGGTTCACATGACTTGCAGAAGAAATCTTTTGCTAAACACAGCTGAGACTGAGCTCTTCTGCAAAATCTTGTAACTCTTTAATGACCAAGACAAACTCTGCAGTTGTTTCTTTTTGCATATCAAAGCACAGCATGCTCCAGAAGTTAATAAATGTCTAGGCTCCATAAAGTTTTATTTTGTTTGTTTTTTTTGCTTTGTTTGTGATTAACTCTCAGTAAGCCACAAATGCAGTTAGATTGCATTTCATTCAGTAGTAAGCTGTTTATCTCATCCACACTGCTGGCCCAATGATGTCATGCACCAGAATACAATACTGGGTACTGCAGGCTGATATCAGTCCACCCAGCAATACTTTTTGCTCAACCCGCCTATTTTACACTAAATGATGCTTGGAGTCATTTAGACAGCTCCTTATAAGCCCACAATGTCAATAATACACAAAGTCTGGGTTTACAGTGGAATACTGCATAGAATGGAACTCATATGTCACAACATAAGTGCTTTGCTATGTAGAATCGCTGAACCCGGGGCAGACGTAGACCCCCATTTGTACAAGGCCAGCTGGAATTCTGGTCAAATTAGGGTATGTATGCTAAACATTACTTTCAATCTGGGGGAATGCTGCAAGGGGTTAGTTACAACATTGAAATTGCTCCTTAAAACAAATGGGACATAAATGGAAATGGTAAATTGTTTGGCAGACTGATGCTATGAATACACATATTGATCTGTCAATGTAATCTTCCGAGCAATTTGATCAATTATACAAACCATTTGTTGTTGTCCACTACCATTTTGATCACTTTCAACTAATTCTGAAAAATGAGAGCAGTTGAAAAATATATTTCCATAGCAGTTATACAGAGTATGGGCCAAGTGATTGTTTTCTAAATAACTGTTTTTTTACAAGAAACACCTAACATTTAGTTTCCTTGCGCAATGTTGTATTGTTGTATCACATGTTGGTGCAATGGAAAGTCCTCCAACCCCATGGCACCTCATTGCACCTTCTCAATGCATTTTCATCACAGCTCACAACGCACCACAACACACTAACATGTTGTCATCTACTGTGCTGGCAAAAAAGCTGCATGCACTGGGAGAGGCTCATCAATGCTTGAGTTTGTAGAGTTGTAGATGTGCCAATCATGATAAGTTTTGTATTCCCTATGGTAGCACTTTTGTGAATTAGAATGTGTGTCACCTTATAGGTATATAGGCATAGGCACCTATAGCCATGGGTCTCCCAAAAGTCTGTTTGTTTTTTTAAACAATTGCAGGGCAGCATGGTGGCTCAGTGGTTATTACTCTGGCCTTTGCATTGCTAGCACCCAGGTTCGAATCTTGGCCAGGGCGCTATCTGCATGGAATTTGCTGGTTCTCCCTGTGTGTGTTTCCTTCTCTAATTCCAAAAACATGCAGTTAGGTTAATTGGTTCCCCCCCAAAATTGACTGTAGACTGTGCTAATGACATATGACCATGGTAGGGACATTACATTGTGAGCCCCTATAACAGACAGTTAGTGAAATGACTATGGACTTTGTACAGCACTGCATAATATGGCAGTGCTATATAAATTATGTGTAATAATAATATTACAATTGTATGCTCTAATGTTAGCAAAAGGAACACCCGATGTTTTGATGCATTTTAGCACAAGGAAACCAAGCCATCTCATGTCAACCTCAACTTTCCATTTCCAACAAACCCATGAATAAAGTGCAATTAAAATACTTACCAAAGCATGCAGAAACATGTAAATCCAGCCTTAAAATATAATTTTAGCAATAGTTACTTGCTTTACCCAGAAACTGTAGTAATAATTAGCAGTACAGAAAGTAAAATATTTTATATTTGAATAGCAAACACTTTAATCAAGTGTGTTCAAGTTAACTTGCTTTTTTGTTTAATTTTTTTATATGCAGACTTTACCACTGCGGGTTCTAGTTAGTGATGGCAGGAAAAATACATAGTAATACTACTAATAGTACTAAGCAGTAGCCTCCAAAACTCTGCTATTATGGCTACATCTAAGTATCATGTCCATCCTTTCCAGTAAGGTAGACCATCTTAGTGTATGACCAATGGGAACTGAAGGTAGGTTCCCGCACTACCTGGAGTTATGCTATCAGAGCAGAATAGAATCTACCTCCAGGTACATGTAGTATACCCTAACGTATACCCTAACTTTACACATGTAGCTACAGAGTCTCTTTACTGTACAACTAAAGGCAAACATGTTCTATAAACATGTCGCTGTTCCCTATCAACAATCTCTGTTTTACTATACAAATAAATGTTCCTTCGGAAGAGAGACCGGACTCTTCAGTCCTTTGTTTTCACATCCTCTTTTATAGTTTGTTTTTCTGTCCTGTCATTTCTATGTCCTTCATAACATGTTTGTGGTCATAAAGGAAATTCTAATTCAGATAAGTATGATTCATCTTGAAAGCTCCAAAACAAGTGACCATTTCACTTCCTTTTCTTGAAGGTTTCATACAGGTGTTTGTTGTCTACATTACATGGTTTATAACAATACAAACTTTGGAAGACATACAGGATATAGAGTTTATTACAGTTTCTGGGTGCCAGTGTGGCCACCTCAGCATTACCTCATCCTCATCAATCAAAAGGATCCATTGGTATGACTTTGAACTGCTCATCAAGGTCTTATCTACTTCTCCAGAAGCTCGCGATAAGTTCTTTAGCTCAGCAAAATTTAAATGCTGTTTATTTGAGTGAGAGATATTTTAAGGTGTTTCCAAAACAGCATGAGATTTTGGCAAGGTGTCCAAAAAAAAAAAAAACAGTACATGGTCTAACCTCCTTTACCAGTCTACCCAAAGCTAGAAAAAAATACAATTGTCAGGTATGACATTCCTAATGGTGACAACAATGGAACCTGTCTGCATAGTATGTGATAAAAAAAAGGACACTGGTAATTTCCACCTTTGTAAAGGGTGTCAACCCAAGAGCACAACTGAGAAACAGATCATTGTCACCCTGTAAGAAAAAGGATCAACAGCTATTATTTTAACAAATGCTGCAGATTTAAAAATATTTAGATGAGCTTTGAAGTTGTTAAAGTTTATGAGATCATAATGATTAGGTATGCCTCTACTTTTGGATTCATGCTCAGCCTATAGAGATAACTGTGTCCTACTTTCTTTAACATTCTAAGGTTCTCATTAATACAAATGTATCAGAACAGCAATTTAGCTATAGGGTGTTCTTTCTAATCTGATGCTTACAAAAACATTCCTCAGCACTTAACCTTATTATGACGTATAAAAGACCATGGTGGTATTTTCCTTACTTGAGGCTCATAATGGTTAACATGGTTTATATATAAACCATAGTCTATTTAAATGAGGATCATTGAGTGTTATTTATGAATGGCCCCAATTTGAGACTATTTGACTTTACTGTTTACTTTTTTTATTATTATTATTATTTACTTTTTTTTTACCTCTATTTACTTTTTTTAGATGTGCACTGAAACTGATTTTTCGGAAATCCATGACAATGGCTATACATATTCATTACATCTTGAGGAGTTGAATTGCAATGGAAACAGCAAAAATAGAAATTACTAATAGTCCCTCATCCAAAGGAACTTTTTCTTATTTTGTGCCATCAGAAACCTCAATATATTTATTATCCTCCTGCTCCATTATTATCATGTAATGATCACATCTATGTGGACTGTTTGTAGGGGTAGCAGCTGCGATTTCTGTAAAAACCAAAATATCCCTATAAAGCCTTTCCAGAAGAGTTTTAAAAGCCTAACTCCAGTTAGAAAAGTAAATTATGCTTGTATAAAGAACTTTCGTTTCCTGTGCCTCAGAGTGGTCATTTTTCAAGTGTACACGATTCATTGAAACTATCATGGGACAATCTGTGATCCAGCAAATCTGGATGGATGTGGTCCAGGGTTGAAAATATTTGCCATCTAAAATAAAATGATTTTTAGGAAATCCATTCCAGGTTTACTGGGTCACCTAGGTTCTCCCATGATAGTCTATCTTCTCCAGTCTTGGAGAGCTTTAATAAATCTGGTGGTGTAGTATGGTATTGATATTGGCTATCTTCATCATGAAGGCAGTGATATGGAAACCTGAAAAAGAACCCTCAATATGAAACATTGGTTCTCTCCTCTCAGCATCGAAAAGATTTCAACACAAAGGGACTGTCAGAGACCATCCAGTATGGGTACTCTGCAGCATTGGATTAATGGTACTCCTCACCTGTAAAAAGTTCCAGCAAGAGACCTGAAATGCATATTTCAGGAGTATGTCCTGCGTCAACAGGTCGTAAATTAAATTATTATTTATTTAATTATTTCTAAACCTTATGTTGGTGTATTGGTCAGGTTTGTGCAATCTTTATCAGAATTTTATTGCACTTTTAAAAAACTTTGTGCCACTATCTTAGAGTAACAATCAATAATGAAAAATGTTTACAAGCAATGGGTCTCAAATTTTGTGCTGAAACTTTTGAACAACTCAACATGTTTTGCAAATTTAATTTGCTTCTTCAGGACTTCATTCTGAGACTATAGCAAAATGGCATTTCTTAATCCAGTGTCTTTCCTTCAAATTAGGCATGACAAAATTACTTATGGATGGAAGCTGGGGGACAGAATATCTTCCAGGCTCAGTTAAACAGATAAATCCATATAGCCATATAATAACTCTTAAAAAAAAGTGAGAAAAGGGGAGAGAGGGAAAATGAACCTTACTTCTCGGTATGCTCTCTCTAAATCCCCCCAACATTCACCTGATACCCTAGCATTGCCCTGCTTGCAATTTTAATTGTGCAATATTTAGCCATATAGTGGTCGTAGTATTCCTTAAAGTGGCCATGTTGCATTGCAAAATTTGCTGAAATACGTTCACCCTGTCAGAATAAAATGAATTCCTCTTTCCAGGAGCAAGGAGAAATACCTTCTATTTCCATGTATAGGGAAATGTGATTATTCTTTCTTGCTATCAGACAGCATTGATACTTGGTGATTTTCCATTTAGCCCCAGGAGCTTTCATGTTCGAGTAGCAAAATGGAAGTGAATGAAGAGTTAACTGAACTAGTGGTGAAAAAATATGGTGATTGTCATTGCTGGCTTCGTTACTGAAAATGTTAATTGGCTGTGGAGCTTTTCAAGAATTAAAGGATATTCACTTTGCCAAGATCAAAGCATTCACTCTTCATTGACCTAATTCCAAACCCCCATAAAAAAAAATGTTAAAAAAGCAATTGCAAATTATTTCATATTTAGTTTAATGCTATGCTAAAATATAAAGAAACAGGTTCTTTTTTCCTGCACATGCTGGTAAGTGCAGAACAAATACATCTGGATGAAAAAGGAAAATGCTTTGAGTGCATTGTTACATGTATTTTAAAGTTAGGTACATTCTGCTGATTTCTCTGTTAGGATTTCAATACTTACACCTGTGTCTCAGAGCATTTTCCTTTATTGTACTTAATTCCTTTTAATTCTGCACTTACCTTTTTATGCATAATTTAGATTTTGGAAAGCAACTGTATATAAAGCAGGGAATTCAGTGAATCAGCGCACATTTTCTGGAGTAGAGCCAGTCATTCCCATTAAAAGCTTATGTGCTGGGAACATCCTCCACCAAATTCATGCAATCGTTGCACATTTTCCCATGTTTTACCACTATACATTGGAAGTGCAGACTACAGATCAGTTACCTTTTATGTTGTGTTTAATAGATGAAGGAGTAGGTCTGAGTAAGTTAGCAATGACACTGAGCAGAGCTGAGACTAAAATGTTGTGAGTTGTCAGCCCATGACAAGACTAAAG
>NC_092863.1:79981512-79986196 GCF_032062135.1 Pyxicephalus adspersus | reverse complement strand
CAAGCTAACATTTTACTTTTATAAAACGTACCCAACCCCTGAACAGAATGAAACAAGTATATGTGTCTCCAAGCAAAATCTGCACCAAATTTGGCTGCTTTATTAATAATCATATATGTTTAGCAGATTGAAGTAATAAGACTATTTTGCCCCGTCGATTTGATTCTGCTGATTTAATTTGATGCGCATCAAAGTCTATGGTTGGCAACATTTCAAATTAATTGCAAGAGACAGTCAGAGACACCTGTGACAACATGCTCCATATAAATAAAATACAGAAACCGTGTGCTTTTTTATGTAAATCAATATTAAAGGTATGTTGGTAATGAACAGTTTTGATTGTGCCTTTCAAACTCAATAAATCCACTAGGTAGTGCTGATTCTAGATCTAAGATCTAATTCATGATGAACTTATACCATGGTATAATATATATGTGTAACTGATATCACATCTAGTACAAGTTGCAATCATTATACATGTTTACACTTCAGCACCAGCACCACCTAGTGGACTAATTGAGTTCACAAGAGATGACCAGTTCACAAAAAGGACATTGTGGAATTGGGGAGAGTGCAGAGAAGGGCAACTAAACTAATAAAAGGAACGGAGGAGAGATTAGCTGAACTGAATCTATTCTTCCTTGAGAAGAGACGTTTAAGGTGGGATATGATCACCCTGTATAAATATATAAATGGTCCATATAGAGAACTCTCTTCCCCATTATTCACTTTAAGATCATTACAAAGAACAAGAGGGCACTCTTTGCATCTGGAGGAAAAGAAGTTTAAACTCCGGATAGGGAAGGGATTCTTCACTGTAAGGTCTGTGAAAATGTGGAATGTGCTCACTCAGGAAGTAGTTTCAGCAACTACTATAGATTGCTTTATGAAAAAGCTGGATGATTTTCCTGAAGTACAGAATATAACTGGGTATTAAGGCTTTAAAGTAAAAATAGCAGACTTTTGATCCAGGGAACATCCGATTGCCTCATGGACTCGGGAAGGAATTTAGGGAAAGAAACATAAGGAAAAACTGTCAGGAAAAATCTCTTTTGACAATTGGCATGGAAGTAATTGTCCTTAATAATTATAAGATTTTCCCACCAGTATTGTAATTGAGACACATGCAGTAATAAATACCTGATAATGATCATACCCTCCTCCCCTAAATCCCCTTCTCCAACAACCACCACTCTAAAAATAAAAGTTTTGCCTTTAGCTATACTTTCACTACATAGAAAAGACTGCCACCTAGTGGTAAGAATAGCAAATAAGGGTTACTTATGATTTAAAACAAAGGCAAAATCAATGACCATAAAAACACATTTTAGTAGTTGTATATATCAATAATTCAGTGGGTTTTTTTTTAACATAAACAACTTGGCTCCAATCTTGTAAATATCATTGCAATATTCAGTAGCTCAATTAAAATTATTTATTAAAGAGTTTGAAAGGAATATCTTTGTTACCTCCTTGTAACCAGTTAGGATTTCATTTTCAAACCTGAAATTAGAAAGTGACAGCTGGAATGTAACTGATTTTATAAGCCTACACCAAAGCTGCCAGGCCCCCAATATTAGTCAGAGTTTTCATTCTTTTCAATAAATGTGAATTTAATGTGAATGTGCTGTCACTTAACATGAGTGACCTGCACCTTGACGGGATCTGGGGTTCCTCTGTCTACAGACATCTAAAGTTTTCAGATTGCAGATTTCTCAAATGCAGACAAATAATGTGCAGCGCAATGATCTGAAGGTTCTTCTATAGAAAAGCAATAGCTGAGGAATGCAACATTCATGTTATGCTGATGTTAGGACATGTCTATGTAATATTCTTTATAACTTCTACAAGGCAGTATGCATACAGAGACAGACATTGTGCAGACTACACAACTGTGCATTGGACCTTGAGAGTAATTTTAAACTACATGTGAATCAGAAGGGAGCTGGTCTTCTCACTATCTCGTAGACCTAGACACAGATCACTTTATTAATATTATTATTGTTATTATTATTAATAAACAGGATTTATAAAGCACCAACATATTACACAGCGCTGTACATTAAATAGGGGTTGCAAATGACAGACGAATACAGACAGTGACACAGGAGGAGAGGACCCTGCCCTGAAGAGCTTACAATCTAGTATGAGGCCTCTTGGCTCAGTCTGCTATTTGAAAGCTGCATTGCTTCCAGCCAAAATAGAAGTGATGCCACCAATGCTGCCTACCAAAGACAAGTGGCACCGCCAGCTACCATCATGATGGAACAATTACAAATCAGATTCTTGTTTTTGTGCTACAGAAAGTCATTTGATCTTATACGTATAATTTGATCCTTCATTGATTCCTCTTAGTGATATCACCAGAAGCAAGCCACTCACTTACGTATATGATGAGATTATTTCCTATGACAAAAGATGAAGTGTTTCTCTTATATCACAATACATGTATCCTTGTCATACAAGGGTCTACCTGGGACACCTTACTATCCATGCCACCAGATTCTCTCTCTAGGACACACATGGGCATATATACAACCTGCTCACTCATATGACTCTTCTCTTATTCCCAGACTTTCCCTGCAGACCAAGTATCTAGTGGATCCTAAACAGAAATGATCTCAGAGGGCTTTTAAAAGACAGAGAGTGGAAGGGGGATGGGGGTGACATATGGACATAGTAGAGTTGCCCTTTACAAATTTATGTACAAGCTGCTTATGATTTCAGTTTATTCTAGATATGTAATGTTGTATATGTGTCAGTTAACAAACTGCAAAAAAATCTTTGTTAGCCACATTAATCTGTTTCTTTTTTTCAGACAATAGAACTTCTGGAAAAAACTAAAGCCCATTCATAAAAGAAAATACAAATTGACTTCTTTTTCTGATTTATTTTCACTACTTTGATTCTTTATAGATTTTCCAGTATGCCACCATGACATCTAATCATCATCTTTACATTTCAGGCTGTCTCTTCTTCTACTTATATCAAACTTCTTTTTCTTGTATTTGTAAAAATACATTTGACAAATAAAACTAGGAGAATGTCTTATGTGCTGAAAGAATGAAATATACAGAGCAGTACACAGGAAATTGGGAGTAGTGTGAATATATGTGCATGATGAATATAATGGTCTTTGTTCTTGTCCTCCCTCCAGTGATATTATCACAGATGCAGATCAATCACCTCTAGCAATGCAATCCTATCACAGAGCTAGCCTGCATGCAGCTTTATGGAGAGAGATAGAAACACACTGTTGCTAGCAGAATGGAAGCAGAGTGTCAGAGAGCTCAGCCAATGGGGAAGGTGCATGATGTCATATCAACCTCCAATTGGCTTTTGCTGAATGTTCTCTTTTGTCACTTGTTACTTGGCACAGATTCCAGAACTCAGCATCCTCCAGCACTACAACTTCATTAAAGAGGATGACCTGCATAAAATACTTTATAACATTATGAACTGTGAGCCCCAATGCATGCAGAATAAACCAGAAAAAATTAATAAAACCCATGCACAAAGGACATTTATAATAATAAAACACATATTATTATTATTATTATTATTATTATTATTATTAATATTCGATTAATAATGTACGTATAGCATGCCAACATGGGATTACGTAGCACTATATATTGGTAATATTGGTTGCAAATAATAGAGAGATACAAACAATGACATAGGAGGAGGGGACAATCTAAGAGACATAATAATAATATTTATAATATTAACATATATGCCATATACTATATATATATATATATATATATATATATACATATACATATATATATGCTCTTCAGGGCAGGGTCCTCCCCTCCTCCTGTATCACTGTCTGTATGTCTGTCATTTAAAACCCTTATTTAATGTACAGTGCTGCATAATATGTTGGCGCTATATAAATCCTGTTTATTATTAATAATATTTATATATATATATATATATATATATATACATATTGTATTTTTAGTCAGCTAGCAATGTTTAACTGTAAAAATAATGATTATATTATATATTTAGAATTAATGAATCAGTTCTGAGTGACTATTGCCAGTGTGATACAGGTATAGAACATGCCAGGTGCTGCACAATGACACCTCATCAGAAGGAAAGGCTATGAACATTTTCCTGTATTTAAATAAAAATATAAGTGCTTCATTAGACAATTAACTGGGCATGTACAAAGATAAATGGAATGTGAACAAACCCTTCTGCATAAAAAAAAAATTGAATCTCTATCTCTAAGTACTAACATATGGAGTCCTGTGAAACATCTAGCAATTGGACTTTTCTATTTATTAAAATTCATATTATTATTATTATTATTATTATTATTAATAATAATAATAATAATAATAAACAGTATTTATATAGTGCCAACATATTATGCAGTGCTATACATTAAATAGGGCTTGCAAATGACAGATATACAGACAGTGACACAGGAGGAGGAGAGGACCCTGCCTGAAGAGCTTACAATCTAGGGGGTGGGGGAAGTATCACAGGGAGATATGTACTGTGAGGGGAGATATGTAGTGGTGGGAAGTAGTGAGGGATTTAGGAGACAGAAAAAGACAGGAAAGCAAGTATAAAAAGATGGGTTTTCAAAGAAACTATGCAATCTCCTATACATGCTGCATTGAAAGTGAAGCAAATGATCCTGATGTGTCCATGGAGAATGCAT
>NC_092863.1:79980649-79981150 GCF_032062135.1 Pyxicephalus adspersus | reverse complement strand
TGTCGGGTCTCCTTACCCCTGCATAGCCTTTTTCTTGCGTTTTTTGCCTTTTATTGAATTACTAAATTGATTACTGAATAGCTGAATTAAATACTTTTATGTATGTCTTAAGAAATAAAACTGAATTATTCAGCTACAATGTATTAATACCTGCTTTAGTTTTTTGTTTTGTTTTTTCAGTTACAAACACAATGTACTGTATATAATTAATGCAACAATTTTTGTTTCTAGGTGGCAACAACAAATAAAAAAAATGAAAAAGAATCTCTTTTTTCCATGGATACAACTGATCTGACATTGAGAGAGTTGGGCTATAGATACAGAGACTGGTTTTATTTACTAGGAGCTTTTCAGTGGTCGGTACAGTGATCACATGACCACAACCTCTGCTGATTGGCTGCTGATTATATGCCTAGGACCACAGCTGTCTAGTGACAGTGTGATCACAAGGTGCGCACATCCAAAAAAAGCAATGATGTAAAACTATGTTCTGTTCCAGAC
>NC_092863.1:79977718-79979267 GCF_032062135.1 Pyxicephalus adspersus | reverse complement strand
TCACATGACCAGTGGGTTTATTTAGCCTTAGAAATGCTTATGGCATGTAGCTATATTGAAGCTTTAAGGGGCCATTTACATCCATCTAGTTACACTTTGTCACATGTCTATGGACATTAACTTATGTTTTGTATTACATAAGTCTGGGCCCTGCACTCTGTATTTTACGTTATAAATTACACAGACCTGACCTCTGCCCTCTATATGTTGTGTATTACATAGTCCTGACCACTGCACTCTGTATGTTACGTTGTCTATTAGATAGACCTGACCCCCGCACTCGGTATGTTATGTTGTGTATTACATAGACCTGACCTCTGCACTGTATATGTTGCGTATTACATAGACCTGCTCTCTGCACTCTGTATGTTGTGTAATACATAGACCTGACCCCTGCACTCTGTATGTTGTGTATTACATAGTCCTTGCCGCTGCATTCTATATGTTGTGTATTACTTAGTTCTGACTCCTGCACTCTGTATGTTATGTTGTATATTACATAGACCTGACCCCTGCACTCTGTATGTTATGTTGTGTTTTACATAGTCCTGAGCCCTCCACTCTGTATGTCATGTTGTGTATTACATAGTCCTGACCCCTGCACTGAGTATGTCATGTTGTGTATTACAAAGACCTGACCCCTGCACTTTGTATGTTGTGTATTACATAGTCCTGACCTCCGCACTCTGTATGTCATGTTGTGTATTACATAGACCTGACCCATGCACTCTGTATGGTATGTTGCGTATTACATAGACCTGACCCCCGCACTCTGTATGGTATGTTGCGTATTACATAGACCTGACCCCTGCACTCTGTATGGTATGTTGCGTATTACATAGACCTGACCCCTGCACTCTGTATGTTATGCTGTGTGTTACATTGACCACATTTGTGTTCATTGCTATGTAGTTTCCAAAACCATCTTTATTAATCTTCTGGGTTTTTTCACTTTAGATGTGTATAAATTGCAATGTCTCTTTCCCTCTGTAAAGTTTCCCTTACGAGGTCAATTTCCTTGCAGCCTTCTTCCTGTACACTTTATGCAGAGAATGGTCTGAGCAGTCAGTCCCCCCACCCCATTGGACGTGGTAACAATGACTTGTGAGGAATCTTGTCCCCTCTCTCGCCCCGTTATCAGGTGACGTCACGGATCAGCTGACGCTTCCTGCTCCATCATCAGTACGGGCCGGCTAGCTGGCAGTGCTGGAGGGGTGAAGCCGGAATATGGTTGGTGGTGTGCCCGGTTGTCGCCTCACTGCTGCCATGTCTTCCCGGACACCTTCCACTGACTACGGGGAGCAGCGGCTGTAGAGTGCTGGTGGCTCTGTGCGGCAGGACGGAGGCTGCCAGGGGTCATTCTTTCCAGGGTAGATCCACGTATCAGGCTGAATGAGGGAAGAGCACTGAGCGGGGAGTAGCTGCCATGGAGGACAAGTACAGCAGCAATGTGATGAGTACGGGCAGGCTGGGCCCTGTGGATGCTCCAGAGTCCAGGTGATCACATATTGTGTGCAGGGAAGTGACAGGTCCGCTTTAATGGCTGCTC
>NC_092863.1:79954473-79977543 GCF_032062135.1 Pyxicephalus adspersus | reverse complement strand
TAATCTGTGTCTCATTAGGAGGATTTCCCTTTACTTCCTGTCAAGTAGACTCAACAGGAAGTGGGAGAATATCTCTCCCATGTCAGGAAAATCCCTCAGAGGCAATATTTTACAGGAAGAGTTCCCCTCGCTTTCTGTGCCGGTGGTAATTGAAAGGAAATTAACATTCTACTCTTAAGGAGGAACTAAAGTCCAAGGTCCCCCCAAAACAACAAAAAAAATACATTTACCTTCAATCCCGCAAGGCAGTCGATCTATCCGGAGGTCTCTTCCATCAGGTCCTCTGTCATCCCAGCATCTGTCTTCGTGCGCCATCTTCTCCTCTTCTTCTGGGTTCTTCTACTTACATCACCTGACCCAGGTGCGAGATCAGGTGACGTAGATGGGGGGGGAAAAAACTTGCCGATCTCACTGCGCATGCATGAGATCGGCAATTTGTTTCCCTTTTCAGGTAAGGACTCCTTCTGCGCATGCCCAAGATGCCCCCGCATGAGCAGAAGGAGCACCCAAGAGCCTCCTGAGATGTGTGATGTAGGTATCCCAGGAGGCTTTGCGGTCATTCCGAATCATTCTCGATTGCCTAGGTGATCAAGAGTTAGGGTTTTGAGTGATCCTTTAAATGAGCAGAAAGTAGGAGCAAGCCGAATAGGATGAGGAAGACCATTCCAGAGAGTTGGGGCAGCTCTAGAGAAGTCTTGTAACCGTGCGTGTGATGAGGTTATGAGTGAGGAAGACATTAGTAGGTCATTGGAGGAGTGGAGAGAGCGGCTGGGGGAGTATTGTCTACCAGGTCAGAAATGTAAGTGGGACAATAACTGTGTAGGGATTAGAAGGCAAACGAACAGGAGCTTAAATTTGACTCTAAGGTGAAATGGAAGCCAGTGTAGAGAACTACAAAGAGATGAAGAGGAGCGGAGGGAAGGATGGATGAGTCTGGCTGCAGCATTCATAAAAGATTGTAGAGGAGAGAGTCGGGTTAATGGAATACTAGAGAGGAGGAGGTTACAGTAGTCCAGACGAGAGATGATAAGAGCATGTACAAGGAGTTTGGTGATCTCAGGGGACAGGTAGGGGTGGATTTTGGAGATGTGTTGTAGATGAAAGTAGAAACTATCTTTCTCATCCTTGTACAGAACTTGTTCCCACTAATGTGTTGCATTATGTAATTGTAATGTACGCACACAACACACAGGTCTCCATCAGACGTATGCAGGTTCTTAATATTTGTATTTCCAGTAGATGTGGTACTTTACGTTTTCAGTATTTAATAGAAATGTAACATTTATCAATTATTTAAATACCTTTTATTATATACAATAATGTATACATATTGATATAACACATTCTTACATATTGATTTAATCTAATTAATATATTTTTTTTAAATCTATAGGTCTGCATTTTTTATGGTTTTGTTTCAAAAACCATTTTCTTCTGGGAAGACAATTACTAGACGCCAAGTAAGTTGATATACCAAAATCCTGTTTAATAATAATAATAATAATAATATACCAGGGGGCCTAAGTTATGGCAGGGTTACACCTGATTCAGAAGAAATATCCTTGTATTACATTCTTATGAAACCCATTTTTAATGGGGTTTTTTATGCAGCAAAATGTATTATATTATTAGTAAGAATAAATAAAATAAATATTTCACAGATTTATATGCAACATAAATGAAACAACTTGGTCACTCCCAATAAACACTTCATGGGAGATGAAACCATGTGTCTATATAGATAAATCTGAGATAGGTCAGCTCTTTGCATGTGAAATACCATTGCAAGGGATATAAAACATAGGATACATATATAATTATATTCTCTATGCTGTGTGCAGCATACTTGGCAGGGAATGTCTACTCCAGAGAATACTCTGTTATAAACCACTAACCATGCTAAAACTAAAAAGAAATTCAGGAAGGTTTTCATCATACTAATAAACATTCAGATCTGCTAATTGTTATTGGCCACATAAATGATAATGGCTTATTAGTCAAATAAGGAGAAATTAAGTCAATGATATTTTCAGTTTTACCTGCCTACAAATAGTGATTTTGGTATGTTAAAGTGGTTGTTTTATTCATTGAACTGCAGCACAAAGGAATCATGTTGGTTGGGACAAGGCTTATTTTATATCTTGTATGTGTGTTGTGGAAAAATGTTGCCTTGTATGTTTAAATTGTACAGTAACTGTGTAATTTATTTTCTCTGATTAAGCATTTAATTATTATTGTATCTCATTTCAGTGGATCAGTATTGTAAAGCATGCTTTCGTTGGCTGTATTATCTCACTCCTGTGGTTCTTTGGCCTCACTCTTTGTGGACCATTAAGGTAAGTTGTTTTTTTACTTGGTAACTGTAACAGCTTTTCTGCTGTGTGCAGTTTGTATAGCTAAACATTATTATTTATTTAGACCGGTGTTTCTTAACCTTTTTGACATAGGGGGGACCCTTGAAATAACATTCTGGTCTTGGGGGCTATAATTACTATATCCACAGCTCACAGTACATTAGTGTGATGGTCAGTGGGTAGAATACGTCTTACATTACTGGCCATTGGGAATAATGTCACCCTTGCAGATAGCCAAATAGATCACTGCTGTCAGTTAAACTGACCTGGGAGGCAGAAATTGCCCTTAGCAATCTCTGGAGGAGCTTTAGGGTTCCACAAAACCCTGGTTGAGAAATACCAATCTAGGTGAGAATCGTGACCATGTCCTTGTTACAAAACCCTAAAAAAGCGGCATATAGCAAAATACTACACACAGTTACAGAAGTCTCCTAATAGCGTTTCTTATGTCTTTATTGCTTTCTTTGTTTTGCAGGACTTTGCTGCTGTTTGAACACAGTGATGTTGTTGTTATAACATTGCTCACAGTTCTTTTTAGTGGTTCCAGTGGAGTACCATCCAAGGTAATTGTAAAAATGTTTTGTGAAAGTGGCAGTAGAGCTGACAATAAAGTAGCCCAGGATTTATTTGTTTAGTAATAGGAATTACATTTTACATTTTTAGCTATTTTTTTAAACATGTTGTCAAGTTTTACTGGTATGTTTTCTTAATTTTTCTATTGGAGAATAGGAGATAGAGATTTTTCCATCATTTCTTGCCCTTGTGGTGAAAAGAAGTGACATGAAATCTGCCCAGAGACACTTGATAGTCAGCTACGTTTAGAGCTTCTTTAAAGTATATTGTATACAATCTTAACATGGCCACAGTGTTGTCAGCCCTGCCCAGTCAGGTTATACTAAACCACTCAACCAACTTCTCTTTACAACATAGGCAGCATAATTATTCTGTAGTCCAAGTTCAGAACTAGGAGAACTGATTATATTTTCATAACAGAAGAATTTTGCATAGTGCAACTCTGCTGCTATTTCTATTGCACTTATTGAACAAATATAACAAAATGTTTTTAAACTTATAATTGCAGACCAAACTGGAGCAAAGAAGAAAACTTTTTTAGGGTTTAACACCTCACTGGCCCTCTCCATTTAAAGCTGATCAATCTGCTTTAGGTTAATTTGGTAGTAGAATATATGGATACTGATAAATATGCATTACAGGGGTGTTTATACAAAATATTTTTCTTTATGCTTGTCATTTATTTTATATTGTGATTAACCACCTTTTTTCTGTTTACAGAGACTCGGGGTGCAGCCTTTTTTATCATAGCAGTTATTTGTTTACTTTTCTTTGATAATGATGATCTGATGGCCAAAATTGCAGAACACCGTATCCTTTACTGATGTCTTTTGGATAAGGGTTTGCAAACTTTAGTCCCAGCAAAGATCACATTTTATATTTCTCATATATGCCTTTATAGTCAGGAAGCTGGCAGCATAAAAAGTAAGGTATAACAATCAATCAGAAATATTATATCTTCCGTATACCAGTATCTGTTCAATAATCATGGCTTGCCATTTTTCTACTTGTATGAAGTTCGCATATTGCACTTATGGATTCATTTTGTGCAGCTCCTTCTATCTTCATACTCCCAAACTACCTATTCACTATGTCCCTCTGCAGTGACAAAGCAAGTAATTTTACATGTGTATTGCAGGCCTTTTACCTTGTTTATCTCAGCCTAACTCACCTAGGTAGCATAGTACAAGGCACTTGCCTTGAAGTATACCACCACACATAGATGAAACCCATCTTTACTTTGTGGTATGCTTTAATAAAGCAGAACTACATTCTGCTAGGTCCCACAGATGTTATCTGAACCAAGGTGATATACCGTAGTAAATTCATCCCAAGATAAGTATGTCAGGGCCGTACAATGAGCTGGGCATGCTTAATGTATGTTCTGAAGTAACATTGCTGGCTGGCAAAAGTTTTTATCGCATATAAGATATAGAAAATCTCATTGCCTACCAGCAATGTTCTGTATAAAGGCTTTTGATCCTTGTAGGTTTTTAAGAATGTAACATCACAATGTTGAGGTCATGCCCATGGCCACTTTCTTTGGTAAGCTGCCCAAACAAAACTAGAACCTAATTTACTTTTAATGCCAGCATTCCCACTCTTAGCTTGAATCCTTGTGTTCAGGGAGGTAACAGGAAGTGCACATTAATACTTCTGCAATGTAATCATTTTTAATAACTGTACTTTTTTCCTGAGCGGTATTCTTAACACAAACTGCGATGATGGAGGTTTTGCATTTAGTTGGTATGTTGGTTCTGTTTTTTATTTTGCCTTAACTGGTTTGTAACAGCTGAAGGACACCATGATAGTGCCCTAACACATTTCCTATATACAGCATTCTCCCTTCTAGGAGTTGCTGATCATAAGGTAAGACCCCCTCATTATGTTATTCTCCGGTTCAGATTTGAGTACTAGGCACACGCTCAAATGTTTACCTGTCAGCCAAAGCATGCACGATGACTTGCTTAAATCTGCTATATTCCACCATTCTCAGCCATCAGCTGTTCTTCTTTTGATTCCTCCTTGTTTCTATGCCTATTTTTTTAGTGTGGTATATTCAACCTTATAATATGTGTAATATAATATGTGTAATATGTTTGCCTTTGTGATTGAAGACCTTTCCATAAAGTGTTATGCTGCATTCTGTCCGCATGGACAGTTTGGTCACTGGCCCTCAGTTACCTTTTTCAAAACTTCACATATAAGGACACCTTCATTTATTTGTCCCTTATATTTGGAATGAAAATACAGCTGTCTTCACCTGCTGCAACATGTAATGCTGTTTTTTTTTTTTTTAATACTCTGACTAGAGTAATGACCACTTTGTTTCATGTATTGTCAATCGGGTACTCTGTTCCATACATTCATGGGTTCAGATAGACTTTTGTTTGTCATTTTTATATTATGTTGCATTTTACAAAACGATTTTGCATTGCACACAAAGTATTGGTTAATTGAAGTGCATTTATTTTCTTGTTACTTTCAGGGAGGAGTACTGTTGCTTGTGTTGGCTTTATGTTTCAATGTTGGTTTCCACACAGCTTCCAGAAAGCTCTCTTTAGATATTGGTGGAGCCAAGCGTCTGCAGGCCTTGTCTCACCTTGTATCTGTGATATTTTTGTGCCCATGGGTCATCATCCTTGCCGCAACTACTGAGGTAATCATCTATTTTATCAGCAGATGCATTCATTTATTTCCAGATTACATTGGCTTTGGAGTATTGCATTAGGCTCAGTCCAAGAGAGAAAAAGCAGAGCTATCTGTGTCTCATAACAGAATTGGCAAGCAGACTTAAGTTTTAGTGAAATGTTATTTAATCATAGGCCACATATTTGCTATTCTTGAAGCAGTAACAGGCTGTATCATCGGAATATGATGGACATTTATACAGGTTGATTAGACAAACTGTTTAATTTAAAAAAAAAAAATTAGAAACATACAGACTGGCCACTTAGACGTGTCTACTGCTTGTGGTCATGGGCTATGCTCATGTATGCTGTGGCAGAAGTGAAATATTGTGTATTACCAGAGGTTATATATAGTGTAAACTACCCATACAAAGTTTTAATATGCAAATGTTGACTTTTATTGTTTACAAAAAAAAAAAATCAGCTTGGCCCAGCCATCTTCACTTTCCAAGCTCCTGTATTGGTAAATACTTACCAATACAGCACAGAATCGTACAGATTACATTTACATGTAACCTTGTATTAAAAGTCCCAACTGGATTCACAGATGTATACATTCAGTTAGGAAGATGGGAGCGCTAGCAATCTCTTCTTCCTTATTCTGTTGCAGCAATTGCAATGTTTGAATATGGCTATGCCATCCAAATGCCTCCAGAGTTGTGAAACATTGTCCAGTGCACTAATCTAACTATCTTGAACATAGGCACCTCACTTCTTGGTAGAACAAATTAGGAATAAGGTGTATGGTTGTAGCACATTTATACAAGAACAGAACACTGCAGTGAGAGTGTAGGAAGCCCATTTCCACTAAGAGAAAGGGTATTTTTATGCCTTTTTTCAAACAAATTATAACATGAGTGTGAAGGACTATAAAGAGAAACCAAAGTGTGAGACTTTTTGTTTGTCTACAAGCAATTGGTAGATGGAATCATTGGCCAGAAATATTTGTCACAGAAAATAAAGGGCAGTGGGTTATTTTACTAGTGTTTGAACTACTTAGCTCTAATCTGAGCTATACAAAGTGCAGAGTAATGTAATTACAAGGAGCACTTAGAACTTTGTCACATTTATTGTATTGATATCGGCAGGAAAGTTATGTACATAATGCATATTTCTTATCCCTGCTCTTCTTAAGTTTTTGTTTATTGTGTGTCTTTTTCAGAGTAAAGTAGAGTCCTGGTTCTCCCTCCTAATGCCTTTTAGTACTGTTATATTCTCTATTATGGTTCTGGATTTCTATGTGGAGTCCATTTGCTCTGTCAAGATGGAAGTGTCAAAGTGTGCACGCTATGGATATTTCCTGATTGTGATCAGTGCTCTCCTGCTGGGAAATTTTTGGACTCATCCTATCACAGACCAGCTGCGGGCCATGAACAAGCCAGCACACCATCTGAGCACTGAACATGTGCTCTCCGGAGGGGTGGTTGTCAGCTCCATTTTCTTCTTCCTCTGTAAGTTTTGTTTCTAGATAGTGAGATTGCTTGCTTTCATATACATTTTCTTAACTTAAGTAGCACAGTAGGTTCTTCTTGGAGAAAAAAAAATGTTCTGTCTTATACCAATGGTCGCCAACCTTTTGGTTGTCACGGACCACTAAACTTACGGACTCCTGACCATAGATGCGCCAATAAAAGGGGTAGAAACTTCCCCCAGAATGACGTCATGATACCAGAACCCACGCACTCTCCCATCACAGGTCTGAGCCTGCGATAGGAGAGTGGGTCGGTTGTGTTCAGAGACACAACCCACCCATCGCCCTGAGCCTGCAATTCCAGGAGGCATAGTTCTCGCCTCTGACCGAAGTATCCCCTTCTCCAAGCAGTGTTCTTCTCCTGACCAGTTGGCGATCCAGGACAGTGGATGCAACACACCCAGCTTCTTTTTATCATACCCATTGATACCTGTACATCCAGAACCACTGATGTATAGAACAAATACTGCCTGATATCAAAGAACCATTCATTTCATACTTATACAGCGTGTTAGCCATCATCTGTGCACTGTATAAAAACAAAGGCTTCTTTAATGTAGTGATAAATGAGTAAACCTAGAATGTAATGGTGAGGAGTGGCAAAGGTAAGTATATGTTCAAAATCGGGTACAATTTTCTTTCATGCATATAAACACCCTCTATTACATTTACTTGTGTTGGATAACTGCCCAAAACATGTGCTGTTTACTAGGTTTATGTACCATATATGTTTACCTGTCTATCTGTTTCATTTAAACCAGCTGCAAACATCCTATCTTCGGCATCCAGGAAAGGTCAGAGAGGCACCCTTGTTGGTTATTCTCCAGAAGGTACACCTCTGTATACTTTTATGGGGGATGCTCTGCACAGCACAACTCCATCTATGCCCAGGTTCATTAAGGATTCACTCAAACAAATACTCGAAGAATATGACTCCAGGCAAATCTTCTACTTCTTGTGCCTAAACTTGGTAAGTGTATACATTTACTACATTTTTTCAAAATTTAAAAGGAGCAGGTTTGCAGTTTGTCATAGTTTTAAATTGGCTTCTCCTTAAAAAGGCCTTCCCTTCCTTCTTTTTCCCTGCATTTTAATGGTCTAGCATAATTGTAATTTGTATCAATAAATCTGACCATATTTAATCTGCCAAGTCGTGTTAACAAGTTTGGGGTCACGTTCCGGCTGTTTAGCTCTAATTTTAATATCCTTGATATAAAAAAGTTTTTTTTTTTTAAGTTACAGAAATACCCAAGGAATATCTAATGAAGCAGTAATACCAACATGCAACACAACTACGGAGGGTTACGATGCAGTTCATTAGAAAACTTTTATGTATTTTAATGCATAAGGCAGCAATTAGTATTTAGCCCTGCTGCTTCGGTCATCTGTGAAATGCCAACACCTCTTCCAAAGGCCTGGCATTTGACTTTGGCGGTGTGTGGGATTTCTTCTTACAGACATTGGGCCTGATTTAATAAAGCTTTTCAAGAGAAGATACACTTTTATAAGTGAAGCTGGGGTGATGCCGCAGATCTGGAATGGATCTGGTCCAGGTTTAAAACATTTGTTAACAAATTGCAAATGACTTAAGAAATCCATCCCAGGTTTGCCGGATGACCCAGCTTCACTATGGAAAGTGTATCCTCTCCAGCCTTGGAGATCTTTAACCCCCAAGCAGTATTCCCGAGTCACACTCAGGGTAGCTTATTTTTTTAGTTAAATTCATATATTATATATATAGTTATATTTTATGGCACTGTACAGTTATTTACATGTTTATATATTTTTTAACACATTTTTGTGTTTTGTTATTAAAAGTTTTATTAAATTTGTTAAACTTGAGTGTGAGTTATGCCTAAGAATTAAAGCCTATAATGAAAAATAAATTTCCATGCAAAACATTGTACTGCTTTTTGAATGGAAATTTGGATGGAATTAGACTGCTAGGGGGGGTAATAAATCAGGGCTATTGCACAGACTTGACCTAAGATCCTAAGGATCTTCACAAGGACTCAAAAGTTCATTTGAAAATTATCATATGTACTTTTAGCACCACAAGCTGCTGTACTGCATAATCATTCCTTTAGAGCATTTTATGGGCAGGTTCTTATGTTTATTGTGAGACAAAAAAAGTCTCCGGCACTTATAGAATGCGGCTGTGTTATTACTTTGTTTTATAAATTTTTCATTAAGGTATACAGGATCATGATTTATACAACCATTGTTTTATTCTAGTTGGACTTTGATAGAGACCCTTTACATTATCAATTATCTAAATGACTAAATCTTGAATTGTTTAGTAAGTCTGTATATTTATTTTAGGCGTTCACTTTTGTGGAGCTGTTCTATGGAGTATGGACAAATAGTCTTGGGCTGCTTTCCGATGGATTCCACATGTTGTTTGACTGCTCTGCTCTGGTCATGGGACTTATTGCTGCATTAATGACTCGGTGGAAAGCAACTCGGATTTTCTCCTATGGGTAAGCAAGTGTATGTTTGAAAGTTCTTGGCAGATCCCAGGTGCCAGACACCCAGTGTGTATAAAAATCTAGTTTGCACCAATTACAGGAGGAAAAAAATTACGTAGGTCAATATGTAATTTTCATCAGATATAATTGTATGTGTGCTTTGTAGTATTTTTGATGCAGATTTCAAATCTGTGTTCAGTTTTTTTTTTTTTTCTAGCACGTCTAGTTTTTGTGATGCAACTAATTATATATTGTGTGAAATTCGTTATAAATAGCCTTGACATATTACAACAGACAACAGTTTTCATTTTTTAAGGTTAGAGACTGCAGTAACTGTGATTGATTTCATTTGTCATCATGCCTAGAAATTGCCTTAATGATCCTGACAGTTTCTGTTACGTGTGTGGTTCATTCACAACAAAAGCACAACGTCACCAAATTACTACAGAACTTAAAAAGATATACAAATTATATTTGGGCTGTCCACATGGTGACCAGGATAAATCTTAGGCTCCACATGCCATCTGTACCAGTTGTTCCAACGTACTTACTGTATGACTGGCTAAATCGGCGTAAAGCAGCAATGCCATTTGCAATGGTATGGAGAGAACCGCAAGACCGTCTAATTGACTGCTATTTTAGCAGCATCAACAAAAGTGGATTTTCAGGTAAAACTAAGCACAAAATTGTATATCCCAGCCTTGATTCTGCAATTAGACATGTCCCCCATGATGATTCATTGCCAGTTCCAGTACCACTACATGAAGCAGAACTTCTTGTTTCAAGGCCTAAACAGAATCATTTGCTTGCAAAGGCTGTAACTTACTACAGAAAGCAAAATCATAACTTGACATCGTTTTTCACTAGTCATGGCTCACTGTGCTACTGTCATAATATAAATGCACTCTTTACCAGTTTGTCCCAAGAGCATGTTCCATCTGAATGGCATATCTTCATTGATTACTCTAAAAGAAGCTTGAAAGCAGTCTTACTGCATAATGGTATTTCCAAACCAAGTTTACCGATTGCCCATTCCGTTAAACTAAAGGTGTCCCATGACAACATGAAGTTACTACTTGAAGCAATCCAGTATAAAACACACTAATGGAACATCTGTGGGGATCTAAAGGTCATTGGCTTGCTGATGGGAATGCAAGGAGGATTCACAAAATATTGCTTTGTTTGCTTGTTTCCTATACCTGTGGGAGAGCCGATCTATGGGAGACCAGTATGTCAAGCGTGCTTGGCTACCAAGAGATACCTATAAGCCCAGAACAAGCAGTGTCAAGTTTCTGCCTCTGGTTGATCTGCAAAAAATATTTCTGCCACCTCTCCATATCAAGTTAGTCTTGATGAGGAAACTTGTAAAGGCCATGGGTGAATCAAACTTCAGTACCTTTTTGAGACGTTTCCAAACCTAACCACTGCAAAAATTAAAGAAGGGATATTTATAGGGCCACAGATCAAGTCTGTTTTGCAGGATTATGTTTTCAAACAATCTCTCTCAGCAGCTGAGCTAGAAGCTTGGGATGCATTCAAGTGGCTGTGTGAAAATTTCCTGGGCAACCATAAGTCTCCTGCCTACAAGCAAGGAGTTCAGAATCTGCTTGATTCATACAAGAAACTGGGTTGTCGCATGTCATTAAAAATACATTTCTTGCACTCAAATCTAGAGTTCTTCACGGAAAATCTTGGTATGGTGAGTGACGAACAAGGAGAATGTTTTCACCAGGACATTCAGTTAATGGAGCACCGCTACCAAGGTTTCTGGAATGAAAGTATGATGGCTGACGACTGCTGGATGCTGTACCGCGACAATCCAGACGAAGAGTACACAAGAAAATCATACTCTAAGCATTTGTGAAGAAACAACGGTACCTGACTGACACTCTTCAGTAGATCTTTACCACAGTGTGCATTATTTTACTTCAAACTGAAGATGTATTAACATTCATTTCAATGGTGCTTACATTTTAGTACAAAATACATGCATGTACAATGTTAACTATAATAGTACTCATAACTCAGGAACTGTACCTGTTAGGAGAAAACAGAACAGATCTGAAATCTGCTCAAAAAACTGATTTAGAAAACAATGTGCAAAATGGTATTGATTTATTTTATTTTTTTAGGTTTGGCCGTGTGGAAATACTGTCTGGATTCATTAATGGACTCTTCCTGATGGTAATAGCACTCTTTGTGTTTATTGAGGCTGTAGCAAGAATCTTTGATCCTCCAGACATTAATACAGATATGCTGACAGTAAGTGTTAACATACACATATCTATTAAGGGTATGTTTTATCTGACCTATCTTTATCTAGTTATGACCCCCGCCAATGTGTGTGCAAGCAGTGCGGGCAGTGGTACCAAAGATGGTAAAGAGGAAAAAGAAAAAAAGGGAGATGGTGGCGTCTTGTGATAGGCGAGTAGCACCAGTTTAGTTCTGCTTTAAAGTCCTTGAGATAATAGGCAATTGTATTGCTTTCCTGTGGTAACAAACCCATCATAATACTCACAGAGAATGCTGCACCAAGATGATCATGGAGAAAACAGTCTGGTTCCCCCTAAATTTATAATTGTATTCTAAAGCAATCCTACTGTTTTCAATTCTCATAAAATTTTCATGTCTTCCTGCTACTTTCACTGATCATTTTCTCTTTCTCTCATCTTACAGCCAGTCTCAGTTGGAGGTTTGCTGGTGAATCTTGTTGGTATCTGTGCCTTTAGCCATGCCCATTCCCACGGGGGATCAAGAGGTGGATGCTCCTCTCATGACTCTCATGCCCATTCTCACCATGGTCACGGCCACAGTCACGGACATGGACACGGCCATTCACATGGTGATCATGGGCATACCCACAATCATGGGCATTCTCATGGATCTGGTGCAGGAATGAATGCCAACATGCGTGGTAGGTACATGGCAAAGAAAACACTGAGCATTTTGTTGGCATTTGTGTGAAATTATTCTAGGATGCAAATTCAGTATTTTATATAAATTTTTCAAGGTCACTTAACTCCAAATTTGCAAAGTTGTCTCATTGTTGTAATTTTTCAAAAATGTTTTAAGTTTCTAAATTTACTTTAGGGAAATTTGGCTATATAGTTTTCAAATACTTTGAACTGCAAAACACACAGCCTGGCCTAGGGAATACCCCATTCTTTGATTGGTCAATGAAGGGATACACTGATGTCATTCTTCTCATTGGCATAGAACTCTGACTGTCCACCAGTCTGACTGCTGTAGAAAAAGAGGATTATATGGGTTTATTATACAGACAAAGACTGCAGTTTTTTATTACTCTACATTGTTATTTTTTTGCAATGCAAATACGTTCTGTTTTGGTAATTTATTCTTGCAGTGTAATGATAGGGTTTTGGCACCACACGTTTTATGTTTTTTGAGTGCTCCCCCAAGCCTTTCACAATAAATGCCATGGTTATCATGCACTGCATGGAATAATGGCCACCTAGGTTAAAACCCCTGTATGCAATATGGCGTTACTAGCTTTATAGTACTATAGTGCTATAAGTTATCAGATCTGGAAGAACATTTGACCAGGTGCCCCTAAATGACTTGCATGATTCTGTCTGCCTTTTTTTAAAAATGCCACAAACCCTTAATAAATTACTGTATTTCATATATAACTGCCATTGAACCTTAAGTGGTCCCATGTACTTAAGTACTAGAAGACTCCACTACACTATTTTAGTCTCCCTTCCTGAATTTAGGTTGAAGATTCTTCAGCAATCTTGCAGGATTATTTCGATTACAGCGATTGTTTCTTTCTGTTTGCCTGGCATTTGGCTTAAACCGGTGTGTTTATTGCTAACTTTACTTAGCCAAGGAAAAAAAGATTCTGTAGTGAAGCTCTCCTGGTCCTGGCTGCACTTGGCAAAAAACTGAGCAAAAGCCCAGGACGTGTGCATCTGTAACCCTAGCCCTTAATGTCTGTGTGACACAGTTTACAATCTGATACAGAATGTTGTGCACCATGGGGCAGAGAGACAAATTCATGACTTTCGAAGTAAGTCTTCGTGTTTCGAAGTAAAAATGTATTTTACATTAGAATTGTACATACATTATAAAAAAAATCAACTTTAACAAAGCAGTAAACAATGCACTGAGATTTCCATCTAATCTCTAAAATATTCTTGTTTTGCCATCCAGGTGTGTTCCTTCATGTACTGGCTGACACTCTTGGCAGTGTGGGTGTGATAATCTCCACCATTCTGATTCGGCAGTTTGGCTGGCTCATTGCTGACCCTCTCTGCTCCCTCTTTATTTCAATTCTGATATTTGCAAGTGTCATCCCATTGCTAAAAGATGCCTGCCAAGTGATCCTCCTGCGGATCCCTCCAGAAATTGAGAAGGGGATAAACGTTGCCCTGGAGAAGGTAAGACCAAATAAATTAATCAAGTTTTCTGCAGCGGTGAGCCATTGGGGAATATGGCAGATACTAGTTTGTCATTGCAGCTGACCTGTTTCTTCCCACTGAGAAATTAGAGCGGGATGCTTATCATTTAATCTGCCTTTTGATTTTATATTAAAAGGGGTTATTACATTTATGCTAACACCCTAGAGCTAGTAAACATTTTGCCGGACAAAGAAACCTCTCAAGGTGGGTGAACCATTATTAGGAATAGCCAGGTCTTATACCATCTCATTTTCTCATGTATACTGGAAGAATATTGAGGGAAGGATCTGTCTAAATTCATACTGATAAATGAGGTTTAGGGCTTGTGTCTCTGGCATCTATTTTGGCATATGAGACACTTGTGGAATCTTAAGAAATGAATTGATGGGTGCATTTCACCTGCAGGTGATCACCTCTTGTCCTATTTTATGTACTGTGTGCTTTGTTTATCCATACTGTGAGTAACATGTAATACAGATGATCTCTGGAGGATGCAAGAATGCTGCAGAAACTTTATATGAATAATATGTTATTATTCTACAGTTCGCTGCTTTCACTCCAAAAGGACTTGTTTATTTTGCATTTTTGTTTTACATGTATTTTAGAAGCAATAATTGTATATTTCTAAGCTGCTGATTGTCTTTTGTACAAAATGAAGGTCAACTGTAAAAATGCAGCATGCAGTTTCCTGAGTAATTAAATAAAAAAAAAAAAATTCTCCCTTTTAGATATCGAAGATTGATGGTCTTATTTCTTATCGGGATCCTCATTTTTGGCGTCACTCGGCATCAATTATTGCAGGGACAATACATGTGCAAGTGATGTCTGATGTTGTAGAGCAAAGGATCATCCAACAGGTAAAGCTCCTTGGATATTATCAGATTTGGGTCATACATTGGCAGATAGTGTTAATGTTTTCTTTCTTTCCTAAGGATAGTTCACAAACATGCACAGTGATACTTTTGTTAGTGTACTGGCTTACAACTTATTTACTAACTGAGATTCCAAGGTCTCTTACTGCTGAGGTGCCTCATGCAAAACTCATTTTTAAAGCAGCAGTAAGGATTAACTCTTCCGGGATCTTCAGTGAGTTCATTCAGAAGTAAGTTTTGTATATCCCTTGCATCATGACTCTAAAATTAAGCCCACTTCACTCTTAAGAAATAGAAGGTAAAAAAGTCTCTCATAACTTTGCTAAAGTTCTATTCTGGGGACATAGCAAGTGCCACTCTACACTGCATTTAAAGTGGAACTGAATCGAAAAAATTGATCAGCCAGGTTCTTTTTTGCAAAGCTATGTCTTTTCTGCAATAAAACTTATCTGCCTGCTCTCAATCTTCTTTATAAAGTACCCTAAGCGTCTCATACCCAGTATACAATTCAAGTACAGTGTGCAGCCCAAAAAAATGTTTTTAAGCTGGGTGGGAAGGAATTGTAGGTAGGTCGCAGGCCCTGTATTGTAACTTAAATCTTCATTAACCACTCTAAATACAGCCGGGTTGTATGCCTGGCTAAAAGGGGCTGGGGAAAACACTGCAGAATACCTGGCTGACAGGAATGAACGCATTGCTGTGCACATATACAGGACTTTCTGACATAGCCAATGAAAATGGCTGAGGTTTTGGAACCCAGGAGAGGACTGGGTAAAAATGTTGGCGCTGGCACAGAGATGTGAGTTTAGTTAAATTGTGAAAAGCTAGGTAAGTTTGTTTTATTGCAGAATAGACATACAATAGATTGTCTCTTCTTTAATAAAGAACCTGCCTGCTTGCAATTTCATTATTTTTATGTTTTAGTTCTGTTTTAATAGTGAAATTAAGACGCTGACTCTCTTTGAATGTCTTAAAACGTGTTTACCAAGAATTTAGTTCTAAAGGTCGCAACCATAATCTCTGAATTTTAAGAGGAGTCCATAAACATCTCCAAGTCACTTTCTTGAATTTTAGAAATGTTGTTTATGCTAAATAACCAGGAATAGGCAGCCGTACCACATAGGAAAATAAAGGACAACCCACAATACTAAGAATTAAGAATATGCAGACTTTAGCACAGTGTTTTATCATTTTGTTTATAGATATATTTTGTTTACTGACTTGCTGCTTTAGCAACCTGAAAATATGATTTTTACTCCGACTAGAATCTATAACCTTTTTTTGTTTCTGTACCAGGTAACGGCAATCCTGAAAGATGCTGGAGTCAATAACCTTACTGTCCAAGTAGAGAAGGAAGCCTACTTCCAGCACATGTCAGGACTCAGTACAGGGTTCCATGAAGTCTTGGTCATGACACAACAGATGGACACCATAAAATATTACAAGGACGGCACCTACATCATGTGAAATGGCACCTTTCCACTTAGTATTCTTCCTGTGTTTGTCAAGGGAAATCTTTAAACTTGAACTTTGGTGTACAGAAATGAAACGTTGTATAAATCCGGATTTTATACTTCGCCTTTATTATTATCTTTATTGGAACTTAATCAAGATGTTTTTATACAATGTTATAAAATGACTTCTACCATTTAATTATGGGGATCTCAAACGCAGGAGGTACTCTATTTTGTTCTGTCGGATATAAATATCGTTCATGGTATGAATGGAATAGTAGTACAATATTCTCATTAATTTTTGTTTTGTTTTTTTATTTTGTTTTTTTGTTTTCTAGCCCCTCTAAACATTGAATTTGTTCCAAATTGTGCACATCAGGGCAGACCATTTTAATATAATTGTACCAGAATGGGACATTTATGTTTTTAAAATATTATGGTATCTAATATATTTTGCTTTGCTTTTTTTGTTTTAAATAGGGATTTCCAGTATGTATTTGATGAATTATTTTAATTACAAAAAAAAAAAAAGTGTTTGTACTTAAGTCCCAATTTTACACCTTCCAAAAAATGAATGGTGAAAAAAAGGTGCTGATACAATTCATCAAGGTTCCTGGTATAGAATCCCTCTATTTTATGGCTTTTAAATAATCTTGGGCACCTGCTGCAAAGTCTTTGCATTGCAGTCAGGCTCCAGAGATTGAATCTCCTCTTTTCAAAAGTGACATTCTCTCTGCAGCAGTCCACCACTCTTCCCCTGCTTAGCTAGCCATTCCTGTGAATTGTGTTAGGTTTCACTTGACGGGGGCTAGGTGAGGATCAAACCACTACGTGTATGGAGGCACTGGTCTCTCTACTGTGGTATGATACGCATTCCTTTTGAGTTGAAGCCAACACTGCAAAACATGCAATACCTCATCATCGCACAGCTATAGGTTTAATGAGATGTTCTTACACAGACAACATCCGACTGATGGGACATCAGTCCCATAGTACACAGACTGCTACAGGTGCTTGAACTTATTTTATTTACAAGGCATAAAGAAGATAAAATTTTAAATGATTCATATTGCAAGCAGCCTGGGTTTAATTTTGTGGAGGGAAATGTTGGGCTTTAAAGTAGGGCTGTCACTACATCAGGCTTTTAATTATATGGTTGAAGAGGTGGCATCACCAGTTTTTAACATGTTACTGCAGAGGCACTGCATCCTATAATGCAATTAGGGCATCTCAGCAACTCATTGAAATGTGCCTGCATTGCATTGTGTGATTCAGAGGAAACATACCCATCCATCCTCCATGGTATCATGCAGGGAAGATAGCCTTAACATCTTTTACAAAAGTTGATATGTCATACTACACACTTAAAAAAAAAAACAATTAATAACACTCTGCACTTTGTGGTTAAATCTAGTTTGAAAAGCATGTTGCAGTGACAGGTTTACTTAAGACTCATCACTACAGAATGTTTAAAACAACAACAACCATGATATGTGATACCTGTAATATGTTCTGGCAGGCTTAACTGTCAAAAGTACTCCATCAGCACTGCTACAGCCATGATGTATACCCTAATTTTATTGCCACCATTAAATCTTATATTGGTCTTCTTGCAATTCTGCATTTTCAATTATGTTGATTGGCCAGCCAGGATGACTAACTCCTGCCTAAATATGAGAGTTTGTTAATACCAGCACATGTTGATATTGCAAACACACAGCTAAAGCTGTGTACATGTATTAGACTTTTGACCTTCAAGGCACTTTTTTGTCTTGGGTGAAAATCTAGCATCTGTAGATGTTCCCCAACATTAGGTGATCTGACTTGCCAGATCACTAAATGTCCAAAAGATAAACTCCACTGTGTCCAATTCAGAAAGCAGTGGTCCAGGTCAGCTACCTCACTCTAAAGAACAGAACAATGCTGACGTTATAGTACATATTAATTCTACTGTCCCTGGAAACTATCACTAATGATGGTTTCTAGTGACGATTATTGCACATCTGTACGGATAAGTGTACAAGTGCAGAAACAACCAAAAAGAGGTTCTTCTGCAACAAAAAACAGCTTGCCAGAAATGTCTTTAAATATGATTTCAAAGATTTAATGCATCCAATGGAGAAATAGTAAGAGCTGAGATCTTTTTGGTCATTGTACAATATAAAACACAACATTATGACTGATGTCTACTGGTTCCCCAAGGTCCATTTTTATGGAAAATTGTACAACCTACAGAATAAATATTGGCTCAGTTCTGCAAAAATTAGTATCATTCAGCAATGATGTATAAGGCTAACCTAAGTAATAAGCATACTTTTTTGTGATAAATTAAGTTTGCTTCCCATATGTTTTTGGGTAAATGTCTACAGCCTATATTTTGAAAATCTTTTTCTCCTCTTGTGCAGGACAGAAGTCATTAAAATCTCTGGCAGTTAGTTATGAAATAAGGCATCTCCGGTATTTCTAAGATGTGCAAGCTGCCAGGTATTCCTGATTCCCAGCACAATTGTAGCTTTTGGGGGTTTTTCCTATATTTTTAACACTAATGAATATTTTTAAATCCTTAACTTTTGAATGCTACATTTAGTGTAATTTACATGCAGAAAAATGTTTAGTATAATATGAGAGTTAAATGGGATGAAAATATCAGCATGCACATCTAATGGGCCACTGGGGAAGCATTATTTTGATGCAAAAAAAACAATTTTTGAACACGGCTATAGCAGTAGAATCACATACATGAAGCTTTGATTCAGACAGATTCTTTTCAGGGCACAGTTAACAGGCAGACAGACAACAGCTGATTGACCGCTGACTGGCACCACTATATTGAAACAAATAAAAGCTTTCATAGAGGCAGTTTTTAGGCATTCATCAACCACTGTGGTAAGCATTGTGCCTTTTAAATTGGTTTTAATAAACAAGTGCCTATAAACCATTATGGAAAAATACCAATGTGGTTATAGGCTGCTGATTACATACAGTACCTGTAACCTCACTGCTTCTATCTGAAGAAATCCTAAACTGGCTGATGCCTCAGGTTGGATCCAGTAAGGTACAAAACCAAAATGATATTGATAATTTGCAAGTTTACTTGAGTTACCTCTTCTAAAATAAAATAAGTCCTCAAAATAAAGTATCTTTTTTTGGTGCACCCCCTGCATGTTGATCTTGTGGTCCCATCAAAGTCGAAGGGGAGCCATTACACAGGCATGGCTAACGTAGAAAATAAAATTTAGGAGACTATAAAGTATACAGCCATTTCTCAGTTCTGGGATTGTATACTAGTTGCAGAGCAGTGACTCTGTGAATATGTTAACTTTTATCTACAGGGCTGTTTTGCTTTGCTCCCATTCTTTTTATGTTGCATTAACAATCATTTCAAATGAAAGCATAAATGTGAATGGATTTTTTAACAAGCTTTTTTTTAAGAATGACCAACATGGGACAGTTTTTGAACCCCTGTGCTGGTCATTTACCTGCCTATATTTCAGTTCCTATAGAGATATTTTTCTTTTCCCAGTTTCGTCTTCATTATGATCATTTTCCTATTCTAATAATTCAAAGAAAAATGCATTGATATCTCAACCTCTGTAGTTAATATAGGCTAATTTCACCATCAATTTATCAAATAAAATCATCCCTGGGAGTTCTTGTTCTCACACCGCCTGTGCAAGCGTTACACATTTCTGCAATTAAATCATAGGAAACCCAAGTGACACAAACTGGCCACCTTCAGTCTGCTTTGTCCATTTTAAATAGTAAGATGAACTGTTTTCTGTCCTGTGTAGACAAAACTCCAATGTATTTGTGATAGAACAGGAAAAAGAAATGGTTTTTTTGATGGTTGACAGGACCAACATGATATTGAAGTGCTTGTGTATATGCAAAACTGGGACTTAAAGGACAATAGTAATATTTATAACTGGGCTTTATTTTTCTATAAATATTCAATAAAACATATGGGTATAATCTTTTCTCCTATGTCGTTTTATTTGTCTGCACATTTTCTGATCACCATAGGGTCATAAACTGTTGTAAAAACATCACAAATGAAATATTTTCAGATTCAAAGTGGAACTTTACCTAATGGAGTAAAACCAGCTAAAATTAAAGTACTATTCCCCTTCAGAGCAGAATTCTCTTAAAGAAGAAGTGCAACAGTCCTTCTAATATCAATAAATTAAAAAAAAGAATTTACTGCGCCTATGCTTTTCTCTTTAAATTCGTGGCTTTGCTGGAGAAAAAAGTTACTAAAAGATATATTTACTAACAATATGATCTAATCCAGCAATATCGTCAAAAAAGTTATATTGTCCATGAGTTATTGAAGACAGAAGATAAACATGTCTCATGGACACAAAATTAGTCTATACACATTGATCAATAATTCATGGCATGACATGAGCCATGTTTTAAATCTCGTTGCATGATGCCCATTCTGAATCCACAAGAGGTATGGACTTCCAGGTCAATTTCCAGTTCAAGATAAGTTTCCACATGGTAAAAATTAGCTGTATTGTTTTTCTAACCTTGTTTTGTTGACTCTACAATCTGTGTAAAACCTACCACTATCAAAATGGATACTTGGTGTATTGTATGCCATTTTGGTGCCATTATTCTAGAGTTTAGTCATCTGAATGCTTAGTAGAACATTTGAATCCTACAGTAGAGGTCTTCCTTCATTGGCATGATACACAGTAGTTCTACCTGTAATAGTGCTGTCACTGGTCACTCTTCATAACTATATACTTACCTTAATTTTCCTTTCCTGGCTTACCTCCATAATAGCAATGGTCTTTCTCCAGTGTTTTATCACCAGTCCATTTCATGAAACACTTGGGGGGGCAAGGAAAAATTCAATAGTGTGTGGTTGTACTGAAGGATCATGGGGACAGAGCAAACAATAAGCATGCTAATTTGAGGGAGGGTCAGGAAAGGAAAATTTTGGTAAGTATCTCATAATTTTTTATAATAAATTGCTGAACCCACCCTGTAGTTCCTGAAGAATGTATCATGGCTGGAGGAAGGGTCCATGTGGTGTGCATTCTCCTTTTCAATTGCAGCATTCAAAAGACCTGACTTTTTTAATGAAAAACATTGATTTTTCACAATTCTTTATCTGCTTCCCTTTAAATTGCCCAGACCAATATAGCACTTTAGGTTAGTACAGTAAATGAGAAAAATACAAAATGTCTCATGAAAAAACCATGAAGATTGCTGTTGCTGACTCTGGCATGGCATGGAAATGCCAAGATGAGGGTCTAGCCTTAATAAGGTCCCAGGTGTTCTTAGTCATATTGTAACTTTATATTTCACAGATTTTTATTGAAAATGTAAACCAAAACACATATATAAAGATATAACAGAACAAATATTCCGCACATTTACAAATTAAAACTTCATACGGTAACAACAAATATAGAAAACATTTTCTCTTCAGCCGAGTATAAATTAAAATACCAAAGCCTCAATAAAACTGGAATGGCATGTAACCAGTTATATATGAGGGCTGAAGAGAACAGCGATAGATCACAATACCAAATTTTGTAATAGGGCTGCTATTTGGGCTGTTGTATGGTATAGTGCAAGATTGGGGACCCCTAGACCACCTAGCCTTTTTGGAGTAAGGAGGGTAGTCGCTTTTCATGTTGTTTACCATTCCAAGGAGGAGCACACAGGCCAGAGCCCTGGACTATGTCCCCCTTATGGATCGCAGGCTCAGTGTGGTGGGCTCAGGGCAGAGACACAATCCCGCTCACTCTCCCATCGCAGGTCTGAGCCTGCTTGCTAAACAACCTGGGGGGATAGTAGGCCTGTGGACAAAACTTTTTTTGCATCCACAGCCCTGTGCTACTGTCCCCCCAGGATGTTTAGCAAGCAGGCTCAGACCTGCGATGGGAGAGTGGCCGGGTTCTGGCATCATGACGTCACTCTGGGGGAAGTTTCTTCCCCTTTAGGTGACACGGCTCCCCAGGCATGCACAGGCATGCAGGTCCAGAGACGGTGAAATTATTGGTCCGTGACGTTTAAAAGGCGACCACTGCATTAATACATGCATTAAAATGTGCTTTCTGGCAAATAAGAACTGGAAACATTTACAGCAGTGTGTGGTATTATATAGTGTTATGCTGCATTATGCTGTGTTATGCAATGTTATTCATTTGAATGGGCTGCCCAGTAGACCACACAGATATAAAAATCTGTTCTGGTGCATTTCGTTGCACACAGCACACAGCAACATGGCCTCACAAGTGCATCAAGAAGGTGTGTTGGGGTGCCACTCAGAATGAATAGTACCACATCCTACCAATGCACAAAACATGCATTGCGGTAAGAGCTAATATGAGTGTCACATGCCTTGGCAGTTCATTTTTGCAGAGTAGGGATGTGTGAACGTTTTTAAAGTTATTTTCATGTACACATTACCACTCAGTCAAGGCATCTATTTCTGATAATGTTGCTTGGCTGCAATTATGATCTAGTCTCTGCAATACTTTGCAGTCACCAACCCAAAACAGGCATTTAGATCAGTAAGTCAGTAAGTCAGAGATGTGTACTTATTCTAGGTCATAGTTACATAGTAAGTCAGGTTGAAAAAAGACCAACAAGTTCAACCACTAAGGAAATAAACATATCCCAGATATAAAACCCTCTAAGACATAGTAAGTCCAGAGGAAGGCAAAAAAAACCCTGGTACAATTTGCTTCAACAGGGGAAAAAAAATCCTTCCTGATTCCATGAGGCAATTGGATGTTCCCTGGATC
>NC_092863.1:79933502-79953917 GCF_032062135.1 Pyxicephalus adspersus | reverse complement strand
TCCTCTTTTAATACAAGAAAGTACTTTACTAGCTTTAGATATTGCAGCTTGGCATTGCATGCCGTTATTAAGTCTATGATCTACCAGAACCCCCAGATTCTTTTCCATTTCTGACACCCCCAAATGTATTCCCCCAAGACAGTATGAAGCATGCATGTTGTTAGTCCCCAAGTGCATAACTTTATATTTATTTATATTAAATGTCATTTGTCACTTGGCTGCCCAATCAAACAGTACATCCAGGTCTGCTTGTAGAATATAGACATCCTGTATGGACATAATTCTATTACATAGTTTGGTGTCATCTGCAAACACAGAAATGGTTCTTTTAATCCCAAACTCTATATCCTTTATAAAGATGTTAAATAGTAAAAGTCCCAACACTGAACCCTGGGGTACACTACTAATAACCTTAGACCATTCAGAGTATGAATCATTGATAATTACTCTCTGGATGCAGTTCTTAACCCTCCTAGCGGTAATCCTGATTTTGACTCAGGGTGGATTTTCCACACAAAAAGGTATTCCCAAATCACACTCAGGGTCGCTTAAAACATTAAAAAAACACTTACCTTGTTCCGTTGTCGTCCCCTGACATCATGCTGGTCCCTGCAGCTCCTCCAGACACGTCTTCCTCCTTCGATCTTCTCCCGGCGACTGCAGAGACGATCTCCGGGGTTTCCCGGTGACGTGTGCATGCGTCGGTGCGGGCGGGAGGATCGGTGGGAAATTCAAATAATTTTGTATTGGATTCAATACAAAATAACTGTATTGAGTCCAATACAAAGAAATCTTATTATAATATTATATTATATATATATTATACATGCTACTGTACAGTTATATTTCTGTTTTTTCTATTTTTTATTTATTTTTTAAAGTTTATTAATAATTTTATTAAATATTGGACATATTTCAGTGAGTTATGCCTAAGAATTATAGGCCTACAATGTAAAATAAATTTCCATGCAAAAAAATGTAACGCTTTTTGCATGGATATAGAGACAGTATTAGAAGGCTAGGGGGTTAAACCAGTTCCCTATCCATTTACAGATTGACGTTTCTAAGCCTATTGACCGTAACTTGCATAATAACCGTTTGACAACTTTGGTCTTTCTTGAAGCCAAGCTGACTATCACTTAAATTATTATTTTCTAGCAGAAACACCTCCATGTGGTTCTTTATCATAATCTCTTGGACTTTTCCAACTATGAATGTTAAACTAACATGTCTGTAGTTACCTGGTAATGACTTTGTTCCCTTTTTTGAAGATAGGAACCACATTGGCCTTACGCTAATCCATTGGTACCATGCCAGTCAATGACTCTGAAAGCACATAGGAAGAGGTTTGCATTGGCAACCTCAGTGCCATGTCAGTAAAACTTTCTTACAAGCCTATTCACAACTATACATTGTGGTAATGCAAAGCTCTATGTGTGGTGCATTTTGCTGCAGTTTATGAATGCCACCCTAACACCATACAATAGCTGCCAATGCACAAAGTATGACAGCTCCCCACAATGCAATATGTCCTAAAAATTAGGTTGTACAATAATTGGTCTGATCAGGTATGAGGGTATACCATTCATAAATTATAGGCAGTTTTAGTGTAACGTGTCAGTGCACAACACAATACACATTAGTGCACATGTTTAAGCTCCTCAATGGACCATTTGAGTATGAATGGGCCTTTACACTATGGATACCCATTCCTATATAAATTCTAAAGGTCATTTAATAAAATTTATATCTGCTACTTATTAACCTAATAATACCTGGAAATCCTTCTATGAAAGTCCACGTGCGGGGCACTTCCTACTATAGGATTGACCCTGTCTCAGGACTGTTCGAATAGTGTTATCTATTGCACTGGCCCATCCCACCATTGCCACCTTTTTTTTTTTTGTGCTGATATGCAAAAAATAAAAAAGGCACAGTGATTTGGCAAGATAAATGTGAACCTATAAGTCTTTACTTGAAACACATCACATCATTGTCTTTAAATTACATACAACTAAATATGTTAGATTTTAGATGTTTTAGGTGACAATTAATGCCAATAGAACAAAGGTATATTCTTTATTCCCTGACACTGAACGCAGAAATTCAGCCACAAAAGACAACCATAGGACAAAATTGCATAACAAAGTTAAAAAAACAATTGTAAAAGGTAACTTTCTAATAGAAGCAGCACAATCTGCAGTCTATAGGAGCCTCATCAGATCTGTGCACTGCAATCAGCATCAATAAACCAGAAAGCAACACACTCAGCTGATTGACATTAGCTCTCCTCCTCCAGCCAATCATCACAAGGCATTGGGGGATTTAAACCTGCAAAGTACTTGGAAGCGTCAGATTGTAGGACTGATCATTGTGCTGAGAAAGGTGGAAGCATGGCAGTGGTAATGACAAGGGTAAGTCTGGAGCAACTTGTAGCACTATTTGTTTGTGAACCCTATAGTTGGTATATTGGAACTATTATCTATCTCATCAACATAGAAATGTATTACACAATCTATTTTTAGATGTGGGTTTTTGGGTTATGATTTGTAAAGGCTATTCTGGTTACTTGCTGCACATGCAGTCTGGACAGCTTTGTTCAGGTTTACCAAATACTATGTAATGATCTGTGGATAAAACTTGGAATTGGCTTCTCAGAAACACTCCTGCCCCTGTTTTAGATAATGATCACCTATATCCCTTGAAAGGAAAAGTATGTGTGGCTATTCTGTAGGTGGAAAAACCCAAGGCTTTACAATAGCTTCTTAACTTTAAATTGTCTGGCATGGGTGTCACCATTTGGTAGGCCATTACTTGTATCATGCTTCCTGGGCTTTGTATAGGAAGGGTTCTTCTTGGGTGTCCAGTGACACTGCCCCTGAAATTCTACTGCCAGCTTGGCTTGGTAGTCTTTCTGATCAGAAAGCTCTACAAACTGAGTGTAGTTATATTTGTAGCGTTCACAATTCCAGCATGTCATGGAAGGTTGCTATTGCTGAGTTTTTGAAATTCCTGCCTTCATTTCTGCATCACATGGAAGGCATTGTCCCATTTTGACTGATTTACTTGGTTCTAGGTGAGCTGGAGCTCTTAGACTTTTGTACCAAACTACCCAATAGCTTTCCATGAAATGTTGTATCTTTCCTGTATAATATGCAGTGCTTTACAAAGTCCATAGTCATGTCACTAACTGTCCCTCAAAGGTGCTTACAATCTAATGTCCCTACCATAGTCATATGTCATTAATACAGTCTAACCTAACTGCATGGTTTTGGAATGTGGGAGGAAACCAGAGTACCCAGAGGGGAGAACCTGCCCGCTCCATGCAGATAATCCTGGCTGAGATTCATACCTGGGATCTAGCACTGCAAAGGCCAGAGTGCTAGTCTCAGAAGCCCCATGCTGCCCAAATAATGGCTGTGTACATACCTTTCTGTAAGGGGGGGGGGGACAGGTATAGTAATATATCACTAAACTGTTGAGTGGCTTTAGAAAGTACTGACAGATTAGAGTGGTTGGGGTATTTATTTTCAATCTTGGTCTGTGTAGTTTTATCTTAACTGAATGCAAAAACCTTTTCTTTCTATTTTTCAGAGTATGCGACTCCATGCAGAGAATAAAATGGAGGGAGCTGCAAAGAAGGTCGGACTCCTGAAGACACGCCAAAGAAATGCTCTGGGCGATATTGGGAACTGTCTGAACAGAGCCAAACCAGCTATAAAAAAGGTAAGTTATACTAATTAATCTTGTTTCTAATGTATTGGATCTGTATCGTGGGTGATGGGGCAGCTCTTAGTCCTGCAAGCTAAGTTTGCTGACTATTTGTGACAAAAAGCATATAAGACTTCAAGCAGCAACCAATGGCTAACCTGTGAACATGTTCTGGGGGAAAATGCCTTCATATAAATGATGCCACCCTCCATGATCACACTTGTTCTAAAGGTGGTTACTTGCAGTGAGGGAGGCCTGAATACAAACATCCCAAAAAAGACATTTTTGTGTCTGGTGTATATTAGTGGGGCCTTCTAAGCTAACTATTACGTCTTTACCTTCATTCATTGGTGTTGTGGTAAGACATTACTTTGCCTTGTTCATAAACTATTGGAACACCTGCTGTTTGTCTGTAGAAAGACTTACTTTTGTGAAAAGGTTATGCCTATTTTTTTAACACCACCTGTTAATATTCTGGGCGTTATTGCAAGTTTGGCTAGAAAACCACCGCAGTATCTTTTTCTTACCTGCAAATCATGTTTTCTGGGGAGAAATTTTAGTAGACAATGGTGAAATTTTGACTATTTCATGTTACTTTTGCTTTGTATTTTATACCTGGATGTCTTGTGTATTGCAGGAAGGTAAGGCTGGTAAAACTGATGCAGTGGAAAAGGTTGAAAGGACTGCTCCTGTGGAGGAGGAAAAGGTGTGTTTTGCTTATGTAGCTGTAATGAATACAATCACACTCCAGCATCCTAATTATTATTTAGCTTTATTTTTAAGGTGTTAAGCACCCAAAACAGACCTGGACCTGCCTGAATGTCAGATGGGTAAAGTGTATTTAAACCCCAAAACATGGGTTGGTAACAGTAAAGTTTACTTTTAAACTATTAAGCATAAGCCGAGATTTGGTCAATGAGGCCAATTATCCCAAAACAGATAGGTAGGATTGCTTGGGAGGGAATTTTCTATAGAAAAACTCTTGTGCATATAGGTATTCATATCTTTTGTCTCTGCATGGTTTGATATGACAGATCAGAAATGTTTACAAGTTTCCAGGCTCTGCTGGAACTAACAATCTTTTCATGCAACAAATGTCCAGTTGTTGATGGCCCCTTTAGAAAGCATTAAGCATGTAAAGGTCAAGTTTTCTGAAGTAGTTTTTCTTTCTAGCCAGTGCCTATGAGCCCAATGGACACATCATGCGCTTCTCCTATGGAAGAACAGAGTGAAGCGTTCTCAGATGCACTGCTGCAGATAAAGGATGTGGATGAAGATGATGCTGATAATCCCATGCTGTGCAGTGACTACGTGAAGGACATTTACTGCTACCTGAGAGATCTAGAGGTAAGGAGCTATGTGTAGTTCTTCCCTAGGTCTTAATCTTTCATGGCCAAACCAATTTTAGCACTGGTTCTTCTACCCCTCATTCTGGATTGTCTCAAGTTAACGGACTGCAGTTGCTAGTACCAGTCACTCACTTTTGGTTTGAAAGATCAAGCAACTTTTGGGCACTAAAAGGGTTAATAAGCTGCCCACTCTCCAGCCTATAAGTTCAAAAGCAATACAACTCACGATTTAAATGTTTAGAGGCCTAGCGACTCTGCCAACTTTTCCAGGCTTGACCATGTTCTTGTACTGACAAATCTCCAATTTTGGCTGGTGTACATAATAGCAAACATCTTCCTGTTCTGATTTTGGAGTTAGAACATATTCTACTTGTTGGAGGGAATACAAAAAATTCATATCCTTTACTATTGAGGCTACAAGCTGGCTTAATGGCTCCAGTGAAACTGTAAACATATGAAAGGACATTCACAAATTATGTTAGGAAGGATTGTAACTTTCCATGCCTTATCCAAATGATGTTATGGTACATGAAAAAGATCAGTTCACTTTGCCCAACTCAACATCTAGCTTCTAGTAGAAATGTATGAATGACTCTGCATAACTGATGCAATATATTCTGGTCTTGTAGGCAGAACGTGCAGTCAGGCCAGACTACCTCAAGGGTCAAGAGATAACTGGAAACATGAGGGCAATCCTTGTTGAATGGCTGGTACAAGTTCACATACGGTTTAAGCTGCTCCAGGAAACAATGTTCATGACTGTCTCCATTTTGGACCGGTTCCTCCAAGTAAGTATCTAATGGCTGCTATAGTACAGCTACTACTGGGGGATGCTGCTATATATTTAGAACCATATGCTTTGCTTATGCCATAGATTCTCTGTGCACAATTTTTTTGAAACCTGTTAAAGTAGAATTTTAAAAAGTCTCCCAAACTCTTAAGCATACTTTTAAGAAATTAGGTCCTCTGGTTCTAAATAAGATTTAATGATTTTCTATTAGGGAAATTTAAACTTTTAATCTGTGTTTAGATGCTTACTTAGATGCTTAGATGTTTAGATGCTTAGGTGCCTTTACAAAGAGGACCTAAACTTTTCCAATGAATGGAGTAGATGACAAATGACATCCTGAACCAGTTTTAATTTGCATTAGAATATAAATGATTAGTGTAATTACATTCTTCCAATATTCCTAATTTCCTGGATTATAGTGAACGGGGTTACCTCTCGGCAGCTTGTCTTGAGTTGTGAGGAATTGGCTTGTTTCTGACTCAAAGACAAACTAAAACTTCTGCATCCTTCTACAAAGATCATGAAATCTGTTGTACATGGTGAACCTGTCCTTCGCTTGCCTAAAATTGGCTTGGCAACACAATGGAATAACCTCTGCTTTCTACTGTTTTAGGTAAACCCTGTGCCAAAGAAACTACTACAGCTGGCTGGTGTGACAGCTATGTTTATTGCATCCAAATATGAAGAGATCTACTGTCCTACAATTGGAGACTTCTCATTTGTTACTGATCACACCTATACAAAGAGTCAGATCAGAAACATGGAAATGCAGATTCTAAGTGTTCTAAAGTTTGATATTGGAAAACCTTTACCACTTCATTTTCTAAGGAGAGCGTCAAAGATTGGGGAGGTGAGACAGATTCCTAATTATTATTGATAGACATTATAACAAGCTATCATAGGTGTAATGTATGTTGCAGCCTATATGGGGTTTTCTTGGGACATTTGGTCTGGTTTAGAAGTAATAAAACAATATCTAATCTGGCAATCTGTGCCACCCCAGCTTAATGGCCATCCAAGGCTTTTGCTGCTTCCTCATAGGTCTCATTCACTTGTATGTATCCATACATCTGTATGGGAAGGAAGCTACAGAAGGCTTTTGGCACTTGTTCCAGTTTGAAAATACTCAGCATTTTAGGCTATTCTGATGGGTTGTATTACCTTTACCACAGGTTGAAGCTGCTTTGCACACCCTGGCAAAATATCTAATAGAACTGTCTATGTTGGACTATGAAATGGTGCATTTCCCTCCTTCACAACTTGCAGCTGCAGCCTTTTGCTTATCCCAAAAGGTTTTAGATGGCGGGGAATGGGTAAGTTCTGCTTTTTATCAGCAGGGATACTATAAGGAAAGTGCTGGTTCCTAGTGAGAGCTGGTCTTAATCTATTAATCTTTTTTGCAGACTCCAACTCTACAGCACTACATGGCTTATAGTGAAAGCTCTCTTACTGAAGTCATGCAGCACTTGGCAAAGAATGTCCTGAAAGTCAACAAAGGGCTCACAAAGTTTATGGTAAGATCTTTTAACATGTTGGATGGGTTATGTTTATACACTAGTGCTGTGCTTGTAGGTTGAAACTTGGCACTAAACTGTAACTATTCTTGAAAGTACACTACTAGTGTCTTGGTTTTTTAAATATAGCCCAATTGTTTCATTAAAGCTCATGCATCCTAATTGGATTTGCTACTTAGTTTACCTGCTCATGCAAGTCCTTTAGTCATACTTGAAAATGGTCTGACATAAGCAGCTATACTGCATAATGTGGTTACCTTTAATTGATATGCTCTTGTCTCTTGCAGTCTGTCCGAGACAAATATGCCAGAAGTCAGCAAATGAGGATCAGCTGTTTACCCCAACTCAATTCAGATTTTATGGTGAAACTTGCAAAAAATGTATGGTAACAAATGTGTATATATTGTACACCTTGCTCCTGTAAAATTGATGCTCTTAAATTTTTTTAACTCTTTAAATCTTTTATATTTTTTTAATAAAATGCATTTTAAACTATATGGTGGTCCTCCATATGATTTGGGTATGATGCCATTTCAAATTACCTGGACTGGTTAGATGTATATGGCAAACAGATGCTAGAACGTCTATGTTCTCATTGCACACTTTCTCACAAAGAGAAAGATTATTCCAAATTCCCAACCCTACATAGCAGGAGTTTAACTAAATGTGGTTTATGTAATGTTGGCTACAGGTGGTAAACAGAAATGGGCTTTACTTGCTGATAAGATCAGGATAACTTAATGTTTAGTAGGGGATTCATCTTGCCTTAACAAATGGTTATAAGAGCAACTGACTAGAGCCATAGATATTCAATTCTAATAGTCTGAAGCTAAATAACTTTACTTGGTCTGAATTGAAGGTAGTCCTTTGCCAAATTTCATTTAATTGGCACTGAACCCATTATGTCATTAATAAAATTCCTGATTTAGTAGCTTAAGTATAACTAAGTTGTGGATTTTCCACTTAAGTCTCTAAAATCACTGACCAGGGAAGGTTGCAGATCAACAATTTGACTTCATATACTGTGTGAATGTTCCTGGTGCCTAATTATACAGCCAGGCAGTTAGTATTTCAGTCTGCCCAACAGGTTCCAAGTGGTTGGGGAAGTTCTAATATAGATTGTTGGTATATGGAATTTCCCACTCAAATTCTGAGGGCTCTAACAATTGGTCTTTACACTTAATCAATCAAATCATTTTTGGATCTCATAAGCCAATTCTAGTTGAATTTTACCATCATATTATTGGGTTAGTATCTAAAGCTGGCCACTCCTGAACTTGTTCTAGCAGTTGGTAATTGCCTGGTTAGAAAATTGTTTTGGTGATGTCTTTACCTAACGGCAGCAAGGTATCCCACAATTGGCTGAGCACTGCATATTCAATTTGTGGGTCAGTGTTTGAGAAGTTATTCAAGTCAGAGGGTCACACAAAGCACTGTTTTGGGTGCACTTTTTTTGATTATTTAACCATATACTTGGCCACAACATTCTTGTGCAGGAATGCATGGTTTTCATGCTTTTGGTCTGAGCTAGGTGAAAATGACAGTATAAAAATACAAAGTATATATGAAAACTTATTTAGTACATCAAAATTCAGTGTCAACTAGTAATAGAGCTTTTGTCTACATACCTTTGCAAAGTTGGGCTTTCAGGGCATAGCTTCTATGTAAAAAGATGAAAATGTTCATATATGCTGTGGCACTAATAAACCCTTACAGTACAATGTAGTGCTTGTATAGTCTTTGGATAAAAGAGCTATCATTTTGCATCCAATGCAAAAAGTCCTTTTGGTATAATGTATATGTTAATGACAACGCAATCTACCTATGTAGATCACTGTAACATGACCTCTTTCATTTGAAGATTCTCTACTAAAGACAATGTATCATCTTGTCACCTATTACAGTACAGTGGAGGTGTTTGGGTGGCACAACTAGTTGTATTAGGGGTCATGGAAAACTAAGTCCCACTTAAGAGGATCCAAAATGTGCCTGCCTGATTGTGCGGGTAAAAATAAAGTTGAGCTGTCCAGCAACAACTTTGGTTGGGCCAGGGAACATGGCTTCCCTTGCTGGTGAATTAATTCCCATACACCTGTGTAGGAGTTAAATGAGTTACAGGCAGTAAAGAAGGCCAAAGGAAGATTAGCGTGTGTGTATATAGGGAAGTCCATTGTCAGTCACTAAGATGGCACATCCTACAATGAAACATGGATAAGTAAGTCATGGGGGTTTTCACCTTTTAAACCAGGTATTAAATCTCATTTCACTTTGGATTGTGTAGATGGTCCTAATTCCTGTCCTGGTCACGCAACATGACATTTTTCAAAATGATAGGAAATTACACTCCTAGACAACTTTAACAAGAACAAATGTCCCTATTGGAAAAATTATCTCCTTCTTGAGACCGCTCAAAAAATGTAATTTCTCATTACTTTTAATGACTATTTTCATTAAAACTAGTGGGGTAAATCTTAGCAAGGGGCAGTAAAAAATTATCCAGAATGCAGTGTGTGGATTTGTACAGATAACATAGGTTATTTATATATAAATATAAAACCACACGACTGGAATCCACATTCCACTCACAAGGAAGTAAAAGCAAACAAGCAGAGGATTAAAGAGTTTGTACAGCTTGAGATAAAACTGCTAGGCAACTTTTGCTAAAAGGTTCTTTTCAAGCTGGAGGAGGTACACTCCTTCATAGCAACCATTTCTACTGAAATACAAGACCTCAAACATTGAGCAATAAAGACATCCACCATGCATAATGCTTATCCACATACAACTGGGTTTTGTATCTCACTAAAGAATATTTTAGATGAAAAATTCTGAAGACCTCAATGTATTGATGAAGCCTTGAAACATAATTGGCATGATCTGTTAATGTACATCTGAACACAATGTATACCCTAAAGAAAAGAGTCAGCTTTAATGAAAAGCCAATGTTTTGTAAGTAACTAACTTTTTGAATATTCTCTAAACAAAAGCAGACAAGTAGCTCTGTTCATGTTGTGGAAATGATTGCTCAATAAATGCTTGTAGTGCAGTAATTTGATTGTTTTATCAATATGCCCTTGTAATGAAAAGAAGTCACAAGACAGGTATTTCCCTATTTTTAGTATGAGACCATCTTAGGGTTTAGTAGATATGTACATTTGCTGTACTCCTGATCTGATAAAAACTTCATCCAACCTGATTTTTTTTTTTCCCAATTTCTTTTGAATTGATATTTATGCACCCAAGTCAATCATTGAAAGTGTGTGTTTCTTGTCATATGATATACCCCATCCATGTACCCTAAGGTGGAACTAAACCATTTTTTCAGAAGTGTCAGGCGATGTCCCTTCAATAAAATAACCTTACTTGCCTTATCACAGTGGTTTAAATGCTCTCCCTTTCCCTGTTCTATCAAAGGTGTTTTGATGGAATAGGTTTTAATCTTTGGCTTTCTTGATTCACTTGGCTGGGTTGAACCTATCCTGGCACAATCAGTGATTGATGAAGACAGCAATCAGGCAGTAAGTATGTTTTATTGTTTTATAGTAAGTATGTTTTATTATAGTATGTTTTAGGGTTGCCTGTTCCTTTCCGCAATAACACAAATCTTCAAAGTGAAACATAATGCCAAGGTGTTCTTTATTCTTACACTTTGTGACTACGATTTGTTTAAATAACACCAAAGGGGGTGTCTTGGTTGGCACAATTAAATTGAGGGGGCAAAGAAGGGGTTATTTTTAACTGCTTTCACCTTCCACTTCCTGTTCATGCTATTTTATGAGTAGAATTAATCACTGCAAATAGCATATAAAAATCCTTTCTAGATGTTGTGACCAACATGGTGCCTGTAGTACTTCTCTAGAGATAGACAGTGTAACTAATATAAAAATAAAACCTAAAAACCTTTCTATATTTCCCCTTTAAATAAAGTCACCATCAGTTTGCTGAATGTTGATGATCCAATAAAGCCCTTACTGTACACAAATATCTGCGGGGTGCATGTACTAAACCATCCTCCCGCACATGACGATGCTTGAATGACAAGCTGGAGTGGTTTTCTTTAGGTTACAACTATTAATTACTGTTAGTGAAACCTCTAGCATCAAAAGAAAACTGGGGGAGAGACTAATTGTATACAGTGCTCAAAATTACTACTTAGAATGCAAGGGATGCACACTGCCATAATATACCTTAAAGGTTGATTCCCATTTTGGATAATTACTTACAAATATATGCCTGGTTCTTGAATTCGGAATTAAAGCATTAAGGTAAACCTTTCCCAAATCTGGACAATTAAAGCAGAATATTGTGGCTTCATTTATGTTTTTTTAATTATTTAAGTGGATACGGGCATGGAAGTTATCATGTTTAGATTTCTGGTAAAAATATACTTTTTTTTTTTTTACTGCTTTGCCAGTCTTACCATGTGTATATTGTGTATGTATATTTTATTTTAGTGGGATCCGCTGGAAGGACAGATAACATCCACAGTGGTGTTCTCCAGCATTACCACCAACTCATTGTGAAGAACCTTTCACTCACCTCTCCTGTGTATAGGAGACTGAAGGAAAATGGGATCTTAACAACTGATCAGATAGGTTTATTAGAGGTAAGGACATCTTACCATTACATACAAGACACAATAATGTTTATCTGATTTAGTATCTGTTTTGTAACTGGTCATGCCACTCTTTGAAGCCATCTTTTCACTCATAAGATGGAAGAATTAAGCTAGGTCGAGGTAACCTAATATAATTATTAATAATAAACACGATTTATATAGCTCCAACATATTATGCAGCGCTGTACGCTAAATAGGGGTTGCAGATACAGACAGTGACAAAGGAGGAGGAGAAGACCCTGCCCCGAAGAGCTTACAATGTAGAGATTTGGGAAGTATCACACAATAGGAGGGGGGATATGTAGTGGTGGGAAGTAGTGAGGGGAAACGGGTGGGCAAGTTTTAAAAGATGGATTTTGAGTGCTCAAAACACAGGAGCAAGCCGAATAGGATGTGGAAGACCATTCCAGAGAGTTGGGGCAGCTCTAGAAAAGTCTTGTAGCCGTGCATGTGATGAGGTTATGAGTGAGGAAGTCAGTAGGTCATTGGAGGAGCGAAGAGAGCGGCTAAGGGAGTATTTTTGTACCAGGTCAGAAATGTAAGTGGGACCATAACTGTGGAGGGATTTGAAGGCAAAGCACAGAACCTTGAATTTGTGGAATAAAACACGGAAAACAGTAGGATCTCGCTTATCCGGTTCACGACTCCCTGGCCTCTGTACTATCTGGCCTAGTACGGAGTCTGGAAAAAAAAAATCTTCCTTCTAAAATGCTGGGGCAGGGCGGGCGGACGTCTCCTGCGGTTTTCCTGCATGGTGCTCGTTGAGAGGTCCCTCTTACCTGCTCTCCCGAACTGTGAGCAGATGTCCGCGGGTGCGGAGAGAGATACACTGCTAGTGTGTGGAGGCGAGTATTGTACTTCATTAACTCCGGACTATCCAGCTTTTTTGTTATTCGGCCTACCCTGCCGCCACATTAGGCTGGATAGTCGAGAGACTACTGTAATTATTTTGCTAGAAAGGAAGGAAAGCATAACTGCTACTAAAAGTTTGGCAACTATTTCTTTAAAAAATGTCCTATAAAAAGAGATGTTTTGTCTATATGTTTTGTTTTTCATTCTATTATATGTAGTTAGATTTTTAGTTTTAAAACATTATCCCTCTACAATAAAAAAATGTAAAATCAAGTAAATTCAATGCCTTTCTCCTTTAGCAAGAAAAAATCCTCCCTCAATTGGTAAAAATTAAATAAAAAAATAATATAAAAATAATAAATTAAAAAAAATTTAATAAAATAAAAAATATAAAAATAATAAAAATAAAAAAAAACATCAAAAAACCTTAAACATGTTGTATAGGACATAGGTAGTTATCGTCTACTGTATATTGATGGCTCCTAGCTAAGAATGTTTAGTTTGTATTAATGAATCTACATTCCCCACAAGTCAGCTACATTATATTGTCGCCCATTTTGCATTTCCATTCTTACAATGAACAAAATGTTTTTTAAAATGCAGCTAGAAGACTCTACAGAGCAGAAGATTTCTAAACTAATTGATTTGCTGAAAAGAGCAGACCACCATGTTTTTACAACATTCTGTGCTATTCTACATGAAACCGATCATCATCAACTAGCCCAGGTCCTCCAAAAGGCAGTAAACCTCAAATCTAATGTGTTACCTGAAGGTAAGATATTTTAAGGCTGTCAAAGTTACCTTTTATTGCATAGTGGATAGAATTTTTTTTGTGTGTTAAGTTTCTCTGACATATACTCTGATCAGCTAAAATGTGAAGCCTGGCCGGTTGCTTGTCCTCACAAGCTTTTGGTGTGTGTCAAGAGACAGGCAGATCATGCTTTTAGGTTTATTATATTTTACATCAATTTGTGAGGTTTTGAGACTAGTTGGAGTTCTGTCAGGCGCATCTGATCTCTTCCTAAGCTGAACCAGTCTTTTTCAAATTGCTTTTGCAACCCCAATGATGTGTATAGGCCAAAAAGCAGTTCTGATGTAGATAGACGTCTGATGACACAGACCCTTATGGTCAGGGTAATCAGAAACTTTTCTGGTGCCAAATATTTTTTCAAGTCTACGCAAACTATCTTGTGCTATTTCTTTTTACTAGAATCAGTCCTAGAATCATGCTTAAATTCAGATATCATAGCCAAACAAGACAAATTTAGACTGGAGTAAAAAAGGCCGAGATGGGCTGCCCATTCTGTGTTAGTGTACCTGTTGGCTAGAAGAGTAGTGATACTTTAGCAGTTTAGTCTTAGATATAGTAAATATAGTCCACCAACAAAGATGACAAGCTGTACAGAGACAGCAACATTAAGGACCTAAACAAAGGGTACCAATCTAAAACCTCTTATGCTTGGGTAATGTGTATAAAATTGTGTGGGTAATTGTGTATGGCACCAGCCAATGATTGTTTAGCAAAAATCTGGGTCTATTCTAGTAGGTATACCTACCTAATAGTGGGCAGCACGGTGTCTCAGAGGTAGCACTCTTGCCTTTGCAGCACTAGGTCCTCCCACATCCCAAAACCATGCAGTGAGGTTAATTGGCTCCCCCCCCCAAAAAACAAATGGCCTTAGACTACATTAAAGACAATGGTTGGGACATTAGATTGTGTGAGCCCCTTTGAGGGACATGACTTTGTACAGTGCTGCATAATATGATGGTGCTATATAAATACTGTGTAATAATAATAGTATGTTGTTCAGTGTTCAAGAACTGTCTTTGTCTAATTGTCTGCAATTATGTACTCTTGTCCAGTTCTACCAGCTTCTTATAATAGGCAACTCCTGAATGAAGCAATATTACTACATCAGGAATACGACAGCACAATTAAACTTGAAAATGAACAGCTGAGAAAGAAGATCAAAAGGATGAAAAACAAATACATGAGCAAGTAAGTAGTTATTTTTTATTTTTGCAAGGATCATACTTATCATAAGGTCCCTCTATGGTATTTTACCAATGAAAATATAAATTACATATATAACGTTTTGTATTAGCCTCCTCTGGATATTGATGTAAAAAAATCCAAGAGAAGTGAAGGAGAAAGATACAGAAAAGTTGCAGAAAAGAATTAAATATATCACAAACATGCATACAAAGTATATACATAGTCCCTATAGAGAATGCTTTCTAATTATTTACTTTACGATCATTAGAAAGGTCAAGGGATATGTTTATTTCCCTAGTGGCTGAGCACTAGCATTTGCTAGGTTTTGCAACACAACTTTCCAAATACTCCGTTGTCTAGAGCAGCCTTTCTTAACCAAGGTTCCTCTAAAGGTTGATAGGGGTCCCATAGGTAGTAGAAGATTGACCTTACCTCTGAAGGTACCCTGATAGTTTTGTGGCCTACATTAGACAATTGACAGAGCCAACAGAGTGACTCTCAGGTTAGTAACTTTGGGCACCAATTATTTTTTAGCAACAGGAACACCAACCATTCAAGTGGCCACCAATATAAGGGCTATTCTTCCCCCACAGCTGAACATAGGTGTAAATTAATTCTATTTATCTGGACAAACAGGAATTCATAATGTGTAATAACACATAGCAACCCCTTAGAGGTCTGAACCACCATGACAAATGTTTGATTGTGGTCATTTTGCATATTGAACCAATGTTCATTTAAAGCTAATGACATCAGTAACATATTTAAAGGCCGGCATTTCAGTACATGTTTTATTCTGCATGCATTAAATATAAAAAGTATGTCATACCAGGGTCCACTTTGAACAAAAAGACAACTGCAATAAAGGATGCAATTAGGGCCTTTATATTGTTCAGCTTAAAGCCCATTTCAAGCTTGAAAACAAACACAAACATTGGATCCCTCAAAACAGCTTTGAGGTATAAAATCAGCTTTGTTGTCTCCACAACCTGGCTCCCAGCCACTCCTCTTCTTCTTGGGTAAATGACACCCAACATCATGTAACCCCCCTCCTGATGCTCAGGGCATCAAAACTTCCCCTAGTCTTTAAAGCATACCTAAACTCAGAAATTTCACTTTACATAAAAGTGTAAAGAACTCTTTTATTTTAAGTAAAAATTCTGTTTTTTTTTTAAAGCAACACCCTTTTTTTTTTTAAAAAAAAGGGGTGCAGCACCACCCCCTAATTTTTGTTTGCCTAGGCGACCAAGAATGAATAGGAGCGCATAGCCTCCCGGGATACCTACATCAGGCATCTCGGGAGGCTCTTGCATCCCGGGATTCTTGGGCATGCGCAGAAAGAGCCTTTTCGTATGGGGAAAAAAATTGGCGATCTCACGCATGCGTAGTGAGATCAGCAAGTTTTTTTTCCCCATCCTACGTCACATGATCTCACACCTTGGTAGGGTGACGTAGGAAGAAGGATGGCAGCGTATACCACGCCAGCTCACGGACGGATGCCAGGACAACACAGGACCCGACAAATCAGACCTCTGGGTGTATCGGACTGCCCTTCAGGGTTGAAGGTAAGGGGATTTTTTTAGTTTTGGGCACTTTTAGGTTTAGTTCCTCTAACTTTAGGAACAACTTGGATCTATCCATCTTCTTCAGAAAATGGGGATGAAAAAGACATGTGAAATCATGGAGTTCAGCTGAAAAACATGAAATGAGAAAAAAAAACGTGTGTTGATTTTTTTTTCCTCTTAATCACAGGGCTGTTACACATGGGGAGAGGGGAGAACCTAACCCCAGAATTGGGGTTGTAATATATTTCTGATGTCTGTGTCTTGACAGCTTGAAGGAACTTGAAGAGAAAATCACCATAGCCAAATGGGAGCGTGACCTTGCCATCAAAGAGAAAAACATCCTATGTAGGGAAAATGAAGCTCTGCAGAACCTAAACACTGAGCTTCAGACCTTGGTTCGACGACTACAAGAAACTGTCATTGATTCTGATCTAAAGAACCACAGGACTATGCGCTCCCATATACAGGATCTTGGCTTTAGCGTGGATTACCTACAGGAAAAATCCAAGAAATTTTACCCACATACACGCTTGGGTCATGTATACAGGTGAAACCATGTACCAAGGGAAATGTGACCTAACAGTGCTGGATTTAAAGTGTATCTACACATGTTTTGGAGAGAGCCGGAAGGAAAGGATTACAACTCCAGGTCAGGTTTTACTGTAGTCGGAGGCTTTGTTGGATGGAATACTTCACCACCTGTTCTAATATTTACCAGTTGCAGATTTTTACTCACTTCATGTCTGCTAAAAGGTTGTTGCAAAAAATCTCAATATTGAGTATGAGAGCAGTAAAACCTGACCAGGGTTCTAACCTAACCTATGGGTATACATATACAATATTTACCAGTAACTAGACCCAGTACTTGCACTGTAAATAAATCTTATAGCGCTAAACCATAGTACATTAAACATAATGCTTTTATACAGAACATGATATTTAATTGTGGTATCAAAGAGCATAATATTTATTTTTTTCTTGTAAAATGACTGTATAGATTGTTCTCTCAGGCATAAATATGCAGCAACTCACGGGGGTACACCGGGGTCCAGCTGAAAGTTGGGCTTTACCAAGAAGGGTGTTTCCACAAAGGAAACTTCTACCAAAAAGAACAAGTATGTAGGCTGCCATTTCTAATATCCTTCTTAATATAAACATGTAGATCAAGAGTTCTGTCTTTACTTGCTGAAAGCTTCCTTAGTGATTTAGAAATATTGAAGCCAGGGACAGATGGGCAGCTATAACATAAAGGGGACCAAAATGGCAACCTATAAACTTCTTTCACTATCAGATGGCTTTTAACCCAAATATTAACCACCTACCAGTGATGTGATCCTAATGAGCTCCATTGCTGGTGTTTATATTTTGTTTGGTCTTGGTTCATAATCTTTGGCTACCTCATTTGGCTGTGCTGTCATAAAAGGACTTCTACACATGTAGGACTTTCTTTATCTCAACTTTCTTTATATCAGTCACAGTGGGCCTGAATTATTAGGCTGGAGAGGATACACATTCATCATTGAAGTCTGATGATCCAGCAAACCTAGAAAGTATTCCTTAAAGTATTTTGCTATTTGTTAGCAAATGTTTTCAATCCTGGACCAGATCCATTTTGGGTTTGCTGGATCACCCAGTGTATCCTATCTAGCCTTCAAGCGCTTTAATAAATCAGGGTCAGTGTGTCTCTCCTGCAATACAAAAATCTGTCTGTTCACACATTTTAAATGTACAATTTAAAGTTCTAATTGTCCACCATTGATAGTAATTCTTCAATTCAGGTGGAACTAGGAAGGCTTGGCATGAATGAGAACTATGTGGTGTATGTATAGCTAGTCTACTTTATGAAGGGTTTATTCTTCATTGGAGGCTCTAAAGATGGCTACCTTTATAAAGAAGGTGGTGAAAAGAGCAGACATAATCTAACCTACAGCATGGAAGTAACAATTTAGAGGTAAGAAGTACATTTAGAATGGGATCTTCCTTGATTAGATGCTGGTTCTCCAGGAGTAGTATGATATCAAGCCTGTCCATGCGTATGAGAAGTGTGTATGCCAGAAGCATATATATATATATATATATATATATAACAGTACAGGACACCACAAATGTCTTGAAGCTATCTATAGACTTGGAAATACTGTGTGGTTGTATGTAATGTTAGGATGATTAAATTTAAAGTAATGTGATTTGTAGAAATAATATTCTGATTTGTCACTTTAAATGTGCACAGTTTCTTCCTAAACCTTCATATATATTGTTGTGATACCTAAAACAAATAGATCCTATGGGTAACTGTAATTTATTGAGTATTATTTGCATGAACTAATAATACTGAAGTATTTAAAAACTAATGAAATGTTGCTGTAAATGAACCAGAATTTNATTATTAATTCATGTAATGGTGTCATGATAATAAAGTGGAATATATATATATATATATATATATATGTGTGTAACAGTACAGGACACCACAAATGTCTTGAAGCTAACTATAGACTTGGAAATACTGTGTGGTTGTATGTAATGTTAAGATGATTAAATTTAAAGTGATGTGATTTGTAGAAATAATATTCTGATTAGTCACTTTAAATGTGCACAGTTTCTTCCTAAACCTTCATATATATTGTTGTGATACCTAAAACAAATAGATCCTACGGGTAACTGTAATTTATTGAGTATTATTTGCATGAACTAATAATACTGAAGTATTTAAAAACTAATGAAATGTTGCTGTAAATGAACCAGAATTTATTTTTTCTTTCTACTTGTGAATAAAAATACCAATGTTCACACACCTCTGTTTTTTAGATATTACAATACAATGGAAAGAAATACCCTGATGGTATAAAATTGCTGATAACGTAATGAGTACTAAGATGTAGGTTTCATATTCATAAACTCTGCACTCCATAAAGTGTGCTGTACGTTACATACACATGACCATTGCTATTCTCTATGTTACATACAGCTGAGAACGGCACCCTATGCTGTATGTTACATATTACTGACCCCTGTGCTCTGCACAATATGTGCTATGTAATATAGACCTGATCCTTGCATTCTGTACAGTATGCTCTATGCTGCATACTCCTGACTATAGAGCTCTGTACACTATTCTGTATGTTACATACTACTGACTTCAGCACCATGTGCTGTATGTTACATTTTCCTGACCCTAGTACTCTGTGCTACATAATCCTGTGCTCTGTACGCTATATGGTATGTTACATACTCCTGCACCCTTTGCTGTACATTACATATTCATGACCCCTGTACTTTGCACACGATGCTGTATGTCCTGACTTTTGCACTGATCTTCTACACTGTGCTGTACATTACATACATCTAGCCCCTGCATTCTGTACACTATACTCTAATTTGCATGCGTCTGACCACTACACCCTGTACTGTACATTTTTTTATTAATGACCCCTGTGCTTTGTACACTATGTATGTTACATACCCCTGATCCTTACATTCTGTACACTATGCTGCTTGCTCCTGTCTACGGTGCTCTGTACACTATTCTGTATTTTACATATTACTGTCCCCTGTACTTTGCACACTATGCTGTATGTTGCATATTCCTGACCCCTGTACCTTGCACAATATGCTGTATGTTACATATTCCTCACCCCTGTACCTTGCACACTATGCTGTATGTTACATATTCCTGACCCCTGTACCTTGCACACTATGCTGTATGTTACATATTCCTGACCCCTGTACTTTGCACACTATGTTGTTACATATTCCTGACCCCTGTACCTTGCACACTATGCTGTATGATACATATTCCTTACCCCTGTACCTTGCACACTATGCTGTATGTCACATATTCCTGGCCACTGTACCTTGCACACTATGCTGTATATTACATATTCCTCACCCCTGTACCTTGCACACTATGCTGTATGTTACATATTCCTCACCCCTGTACCTTGCACACTATGCTGTTACATATTCCTCACCCCTGTACCTTGCACACTATGCTGTATGTTACATATTCCTCACCCCTGT
>NC_092863.1:79924781-79932516 GCF_032062135.1 Pyxicephalus adspersus | reverse complement strand
ACTGTGCTGTACATTACATACTCGTGCCCCTTGCATTCTGTACACTGTGCTGTATGTTACATACTCCTGCCCCTTGCATTCTGTACACTATGTTACATACTCCTGAACTCTGGATATTGGAGTATACAATGACTGCAGCATATGTGTGTTCTTTATTTGTTTACAATATACAAGCTTTAGGATCCACACGTCTATGAAAGCCATTAGGACTGTCTGCAGAACCCACAACACAACCAGAGCAATAACTCCTCCCTCGTGCACACTTGCTGCACTTCATTCAGGGTATTAGTACATCTTCCCGAGCTTGTACACAGCAATAAAGTTTTTTTGTGGAAAAAAAAAGGTATCACATGACTCTATATCTTCTCACATGACCGCGGAAGTGTTTAGGAAAGAAAAATGGTCACTCCCTTTAGGGGTGGAGATTGTTCGGATAGGTCGGTCTGCGGGCGGGTAATTCGGTGTAATGATCAGTAAATAGAGCGGAGATGGCGCAGGGCGGGCACAATCCGGTGCTGTCCAAACTACGAGAGCAAAGTGCCGGCCTATGCAGCTTGGCGGTGGCCGGAACTGGTGATAGCACAGCCTCGTCTAAGGTGGAAGTGGACGTCCTGCTGAGGTGAGTACGGGGCCTGGCCTATTGTACAGGTCCCGGGGGGGGGTGCTGTGTACTATAAGACCGTTTCCTGCTCAGCCTAATTTACGCATAACATTGGTAACCATGGAAACCAGGCCTAGAATTGGTTACCTAGACCCCACATGATGACAGGAGCTGATTGGCCGGCTTTCTGTATAACAGAAGAATGGAATGCAGAGGGCAGCACTATGAGAATATAAAACTATACAATCTCTAAGGTGATTTACATGTAATGCCAAGCCTTAACTATAGATATAATCAGAATATAAGGAAGGCGAGAGGAAAGAAGGCTCTTTTTAGGCACCTAGATTACTTATTTTAGAATAAAATTAACACTTTATTAAATCCAACATATCAATTAAAAAAGGTAACAATGGATATAGTTAAACAATATCAAGGATCATAAAAAACAAACTCTTAGAGGTTGTTAATAATGGAAGGGTCCCACATTTGATGATTCATTTCTGAGGAAAAATGTTTTGGACCCGACGCGTTTCTCCCACAGAGGGCTTCATCAGGGGATTTATAAACAGCAACTTTTTAGGGCTATGAAAAATCATATAAACATAATGTTAGAACGTAGTGATAGTCGGTATAAACAATCTGATAACATGATGATCAATATATGATAGTAATAAAAATACAATTCATACTACATTAAATTACATAGTCATAGAAATAGGAATACAAAGTAGTCACCAATGCCTAGAAAGTGACATCAAAAATGCCATGAGCCAACAATAATGATATTAAAAAATGCACAAAAAATATTTTTTTGTACACATTTTATATTCCCCATACCCTAATGATTTATTATACAGTGACTACTTTGTATTCCTACTTCTATGACTATGTAATTTAACATAGTATGAATTATATTTTTATCACTATCATATATTGATCATAATGTTATCAGATTGTTTATACCGATCATCACTAGGTTCTAACATTATGTTTATGTGATTTTCTATAGCCCTAAAAAGTTGCTGTTTATAAATGCCCTGATGAAGCCCTCTGTGTGCGAAACGCGTCGGAATCCAAACATTTCGCAACATTATTTCTCATAAATGTATGATCAAATGGGACCCTTCCATTGTTAACAACCTCCAAGAGTTTGTTTTTATGATCATTGATATTGTTTAACTATATCCATTTTTACCTTTTAAATTGATATGTTGGATTTAATAAAGTGTTAATTTTATTCTAAATAAGATATAAGATAAGAAGGAGAGAGGAAAGAAGGCTCTTTTTAGGCACCTTTTTAGGGGTGCCTAAAAAGAGCCTTCTTTCCTCTCTCCTTCTTTATAACAGAAGATATTAAAGAGCTCCATTTACAAAATGAGTGCACTACACTGCGCTATGCACGGGCAACCCAGTGTACAGACGTAATTCTGTGATAGAATGCAATGAATTTGGCCCATGTTGATGGGGAGCCGCACATGCGCAGCCTGATTACCTCCTGCGCATGCACAGCTAAGGGAGCAATGGGGGAAGTGAGTATGTTCTATTGCAAAAGTCACAATGCCTGTCCCTGCCTGATCACAAATTGGAACTCTAGTCGCCCCGATGCAGCCAATCGAGATGTCTGAAGATGCTGGGCCTAGAAGGCCTGATAAAGATGGCAGCACAGTGCTGGAGAGATTCCAGAATGTCAGATATGCTGTGCTTACACATTATACCTAATCCCTCCAAGAGCCCTGAATTTCTGAAAATTTGATCAAATCTAAATACGTTGGACAGTAATCTGACAAAATGGGGGAAAACTATAAAATCATTTTTTATTTGAAGTAGGATTTGGCCTTAGATATATTTTATTACTTGAATTGTATCCTGATACTTGTAATAATTGTATCTGACACTTGCAGTATTTAGCAATGTTAGTATTGAAGCTTACATCTGGTTATAAGCCATACCTTGCCCCTACCTCTTGGTGACTTGAGTTTGGCAGACCATTCATCCACGGCTGCTGAGATCCATCCCATCTTGCTGAGAAGTTAGCACTCTGGCCTTTGCAGTGCTGGGTCCCAGGTTTGAATCTTGGCCAGGACTTTATCTGCATGGAGTTTGTTGTCTCTGTTTGTGTGGGTTTCCTCTGAGTACTCGGGTTTCCTCCCACAGTCTAAAAACATGCAGTTAGGTTAATTGGCTTCCCCACTAATTGACATTAGATTGTATTAGTGACATATGACTATGGTAGGGACATTAGATTGTGAGCCTCATAGCTAACATTCTGACCACATCATTGAGAACCGCTTTGATTGGTTCCTGACCATTGGTGGGACTGAAGCCTAGTCTGAGTATAAGCAGATATTCACAGTGCTGGCTGTTCAAAGGAAGCAAAGATTACAATTACAGCCGGAATGGCATTAAAGCAGAACTTTTACAAATGCCTGATCAGACAGACAGACAGATTATTGCAGACGGGTGATGTTTCTTCTTCAAGAATTGATCCTGCCTACCTGATCCTTTTGGGTTTCTGGCAACAAAACGAAGCTGCGCATACACTGCGTCAGGATACCTGGCAATCCTGACTAGTGTTGGTCGATTAGCTCACTATTCGATTCGGCAGCTATTCGGCCGAATATAGCAAAAAAATTCGGGTGGTCGAACATCGAATTCGAACACCATTAAAGTCAATGGGAGAAAAATTCGGGTTTGTTTCAGCACTGTGTAGAGGAGCAGAGCTGTCAGCATAGTAAAGCTCCACTGATTGCTCTGCTCCCTGAGGAAAGGGAAACCCTGATGACAGCAAAGGCATCATCAGGATTTCCCTTTCCTCACCAATTCAGGGAGCAGAGCAATCAGCGGAGCTTTACTATGCTGACAGCTCTGCTCCCCTGATCCTGATTTTTTTTTCCTCCCGAATTTTTGCTGTCGAATGCAGCAAAATTCGATTCGGGTCTACCCGAATTCGAACAGCCATATTCGGGTCGAATATAGGGGCAACCTATATTCGAATTCGAACGTCAACACTAATCCTGACTTCCCCTGTGTATGCTGGGAAATAGGTAAATGTGCAGGAGGTACATTATCCAGCCAATCAAATAGAGTGTTCTAAGGAGGAGGAGATAGGAGAAAATGTTGGCGGCCTGCGAGGGAACGGTGACAGGTGAGTAACGCAGGGTGCACTGGGTGTTCACAATGTACATGTTATTTATTTTTCTCTTGTCAGCATCTGTCACATTTTGTAGGATATTTAGGCTCTTTTTTATCTTATTTTTGATGCCTTATTTTCGTGTTATTCAGGCTGCGGGAACAACTGAAGCAGCAGAAATCTGATCTCCAGAACAGAATAAGTACAGGTAATCTTTGTTTTATTTCCTATTTCTTTACCTTCTCACAACAATGTGTGATACCATTCTTTACATATATACAGGGTAATATGTCAAGGTTATTGGTATGTATATACTGTTAAATGTTATTTTATATATTTTAGGTTTTGTTAAATTGAAACTAATTCAAAAAATAAGTTTTAAAAAATGTATAAGTAGGCAGGTTCGCTATTGCACAAGGGGCAGGTTAGGTCTCTCCTGCAATAAAAAAAACTTACCCTCCTGTTCACAAATTTTGATCTAAATTTGTGTTTCCTTAACTTCACCCAGCCCCCTTCCAGGTTTCCAGGTCTTTCTGCATCCTGATTGGCCATGCTGGACTGATGTAACTTTGGGGCATATTATTCCTGATAATAAACATTCCTATTTAAAAAGTTAGTTAACTTTAAGTGTCATTGGAATTGGCAGGAAATGAAGAATCTTATCTTTGTGTAAAGATCTGTAAAGTCAGCATTGTCACTAGTAAATCGCATGCTTGTCAATCATCAGCTGGGCATGCCTAGTACTGTCTGCTTCTGTAACCCAGACAGTGCCTTTTAGAGGGAATATTTTGGGTGCAAATAAAGGTGAATTTGACTTATTTAGGGAAGGTCATCAAAATGGCCAAAGGTAAAGATGTGAGTGTTAGCCAAGGAGCTTGCAGATGTTGTATCTCTGTAGAAGTGGGTTGAATTCCTCTTTAAGATGCTCAGCCTTGATGTGGTATAATGGCATGGCCAGTATCTAGAAGGAAGGTAGCCCTTAGCCCCACTGTGACATTTCTGTGGTTCCCAGACATTATAGTAATCGGCAGTCAGTCAACGGCTTCTTGGTATGCCCCTGAATCTCTCCTCTCCAATCCTTTCTTCTGTCTTTTGAAAACCTCACTACTTCCCACTACTCCATATCCCCCTTCCTATTGTGTGTTACTCCCCCCCACACCTAGATTGTAAGCTCTTCGGGCAGGGTTGTCTCCTCCTCCTGTGTCACAGTCTGTATCTGTCTGTCATTTGCAGCCCCCATTTAATGTACAGTGGTGCGTAATATGTTGGCGCTATATAAATACTGTTTAATAATAATAATTAAAAAAAAAAATCACAACACACTACACAACAGCACTTGTGTGCTTGGAGTTTTTTCTGGTGTTTCCCTTGGAGTTAAATATGCATAATTCACCACTCTTTAAAATAATAAAACATTTATATTTCAACTATAAAGTAGAGGTGTCATTAACCTTAACAATTCAAACTGAGCAAAAAAAGACAAAATACATAGCATGGAAAACTGTTAATAGAGTCAGATATGCAGGCAGCTAAACATGTTTGCAAATGTTAAGATGTTATGAAATTCATGTTTATAGGCCAGTTTGCAGGTCCTCAACATGGGATGGGCCAGGTTGAGGTCTACACAGAAATATCTATGGATCTGCAGTATTCTTTTAAAATGCAGTTTTCACAGATAGAACCCTTTGCTTTCCCAGGTATTGTCATTGTATTCTGCACTTACCCAGATTTGTGACAGGTTTACTTGTCAGTGCTTTGTTTCTACCTAAAATCTGGAAATCCTGCCCAGTTGGTGTCCTTTTAAGTGTCATTGGAATTGGCAGGAAATGAAGAATCTTATCTTTGTGTAAAGATCTGTAAAGTCAGCATTGTCACTAGTAAATCGCATGCTTGTCAATCATCAGCTGGGCATGCCTAGTACTGTCTGCTTCTGTAACCCAGACAGTGCCTTTTAGAGGGAATATTTTGGGTGCAAATAAAGGTGAATTTGACTTATTTAGGGAAGGTCATCAAAATGGCCAAAGGTAAAGATGTGAGTGTTAGCCAAGGAGCTTGCAGATGTTGTATCTCTGTAGAAGTGGGTTGAATTCCTCTTTAAGATGCTCAGCCTTGATGTGGTATAATGGCATGGCCAGTATCTAGAAGGAAGGTAGCCCTTAGCCCCACTGTGACATTTCTGTGGTTCCCAGACATTATAGTAATCGGCAGTCAGTCAACGGCTTCTTGGTATGCCCCTGAATCTCTCCTCTCCAATCCTTTCTTCTGTCTTTTGAAAACCTCACTACTTCCCACTACTCCATATCCCCCTTCCTATTGTGTGTTACTCCCCCCCACACCTAGATTGTAAGCTCTTCGGGCAGGGTTGTCTCCTCCTCCTGTGTCACAGTCTGTATCTGTCTGTCATTTGCAGCCCCCATTTAATGTACAGTGGTGCGTAATATGTTGGCGCTATATAAATACTGTTTAATAATAATAATTAAAAAAAAAAATCACAACACACTACACAACAGCACTTGTGTGCTTGGAGTTTTTTCTGGTGTTTCCCTTGGAGTTAAATATGCATAATTCACCACTCTTTAAAATAATAAAACATTTATATTTCAACTATAAAGTAGAGGTGTCATTAACCTTAACAATTCAAACTGAGCAAAAAAAGACAAAATACATAGCATGGAAAACTGTTAATAGAGTCAGATATGCAGGCAGCTAAACATGTTTGCAAATGTTAAGATGTTATGAAATTCATGTTTATAGGCCAGTTTGCAGGTCCTCAACATGGGATGGGCCAGGTTGAGGTCTACACAGAAATATCTATGGATCTGCAGTATTCTTTTAAAATGCAGTTTTCACAGATAGAACCCTTTGCTTTCCCAGATATTGTCATTGTATTCTGCACTTACCCAGATTTGTGACAGGTTTACTTGTCAGTGCTTTGTTTCTACCTAAAATCTGGAAATCCTGCCCAGTTGGTGTCCTGTTGAGTATTCTGCTCCTCTGTACCAAATTAAAGCTATTTTTTAATTGGCAACAGCAGTATTTCATTGCCTGTTGTACCTGTCTTCTAATGACCCTACTAAAAGGTCTGAAAGAAGTAATAAACGGCTATGTGGAACACTAGACACAGGTGTTCTATGTGTTTGGCCACTCAGATATTGCTTACTGAATTGCAGCTGCGTTTGAAGATATGGGCCACCGGAAAGCCAAATAGAACCTTTTCTTTCTGCAGGTGATGCTGCTCAATGATCTCACCTTGTAGATTCAGGGTCACTTACATAAAACAATATAACCTCTGAATTCTTTTTTTTGTATATTCACTATAGGTGAAATATCTGTCGATGAACTGTCTCTTGAGTATATCACAGAGGAGACTCTAAATGAGGCGTAAGTGTTTTTTTGTTTTTTTCCTCCCTCATCCAAACATCTCCAGTTTACATTCTTATCTAACTATAGAGAAAACCTGTCAATTTAAATGCCTGATCTAGCGATGCCATATTTCTTTACATTTTTTCTTTGGTTGCCTATTGTATTATCAGCCTTGCTACAGGATACAGTGAGCTATTGTTCAAGGGTATGATACACGCCATGTAATTCATACCAGTCGGTTTTTTTTCTGTATGTATGAAAAGGACTTCAAAAACTTGATGCCAGTTGTTACGAAATCTAAAATTATTTGAAAGGTACACTCCCAACTAAAATGGGGGGGGGGATTGTTTGTAAACACAAACCCTAAAATAGTGCGTGTCCTGCAATTTTTATTTTTCTTAGTCTGACGCCTTCCAATTATTGTTGTTTGTGCCCTATGCGCTTACTTAGCAAGTTTATTGACAGTAGTTCTGGAATGAGTCAAACAGCTCAACATTTCTCTATGCTTCACACTGCTGAAGGTAAGGAGTTAAATGGGGAGATGGGGAGATGGGGAGATCAGTCAGTAGCCCCTCCACCTGAAGCAGTGGGCTAGGTAAGCTAAAATTTGAAATTTCTGACACAGCTGCTGTGTGACAGCA